>NC_135497.1:240742770-240752770 GCF_052857255.1 Amblyomma americanum
GTGACAGCAAATCGACATACCGCAGTCTTTAGCATCGAAAGCGAGGATCCGACTAGTAATTGTTTATTTCGCAACGGGATTTTTAGCTTCAAAACAGCAGCCACTGGGCCGGCAGCGGTAAACATACGTACTACGTACGAAGTCAGGAGGTGATCCAATATCCTCACGACGCTGCCGGGCGAAAAAGATAGACGCAAGAAATGGAAAAAAAAGTCTTTAAACAATGATTTCCCTTAAAATGGTAAAGGAAGGAGCGAAACCGCCACTGACGGAACAGATAAAGCTAACGTAGTTTCGCGTGGCTAACTTCGTTACGGGAATCAGCAAAAGAAAGCAAAATACTTCGCTGTGCAAGGCATTTTACTAAAATATAAAGCTCGCAAAAGACCGTTTTTATGGCGGAAAAACGCTAAGGCGCCCGTGTGCTGTGCGATGTCAGTGCACGTTAAAGATCCCCAGGTGGTCGAAATTAATCCGGAGCCCTCCACTACGGCACCTCTCTCTTCCTTTCTTCTTTCGTTCCCTCCTTTATCCCTTCCCTAACGGCGCGGTTCAGGTGTCCAACGATATATGAGACAGATACTGCGCCATTTCCTTTCCCCAAAAAACCAATTATTATTATTAAAAGACCGGTCTGCAGTTGAACCAGTTGGAAGCTTGAACCCATAGCATTAGCAACGAAACGCGTAACGCGTCCGTCTCATCACGCCCTGCCTGCGTTCGTGCGCATGTATACAGTGCCGGTAAATGCAAAGAGAATCGGCTTACGCGGAGGGCGCCTCGCGTCGCTCATTAGCGTATACAGCAGAGCTAGCCCTACCGCCGGCCACGTCCTTGGTCTTGGAAGGCCTATGAGCTGAACCCTAGACGTAGACGCAGCTCGCTTCTTAAAAATCTCATCAAGAATCTCCAGCGAGGGCTCGCAAGTTGTTGGCTATACCTGAACATCGCGACGCGCCGCGACGGATGCTTCGAAAACAAGGTCACGTGAACGAGTCCCTGCATGCGGCGGCGTTTGGCGACCTGGTCCAGCCAAATTCAAAACAACAGTGCAAGTTCGGGGGACCTGGTGGCGTTCACCTGGGGGACCTCGGGACACCTAAATAATAACCCCCCTCCCCACTTTACGGCAAATGTAGAGAACATTTCGGGTGCTGTGCACCGCTGATTTTCACGGAAATAATACGTGGTCAACTTTTCGGCTGGAAATTAAATCATGTGTACATCACGTGCGACCTGTGTTAGCGCAGTAGCTAAATTGGCACGTAGCAGGTAAGAATAATAATAATAATGTTTTTTTTTTTGGGGGGGGGGGGGGGAGGAAATGGCGCAGTATCTGTCTCATATATCGTTGGACACCTGAACCGACCCGCCGCGGTGGTTCAGTGGTTAGGGCGCTCGACTACTGAGCCGGAGTTCCCGGGTTCGAACCCGACCGCGGCGGCTGCGTTTTTATTGAGGAAAAACGCTATGGCGCCCGTGTGCTGTGCGATGTCAGTGCACGTTAAAGATCCCCAGGTGGTCGAAATTAATCCGGAGCCCTCCACTACGGCACCTATTTCTTCCTTTCTTCTTTCGTTCCCTCCTTTATCCCTTCCCTAACGGCGCGGTTCAGGTGTCCAACGATATATGAGACAGATACTGCGCCATTTCCTTTCCCCAAAAAAACCAATTATTATTATCACCTGAACCGCGCCGTAAGGGAAGGGATAAGGGAGGGAGTGAAAGAGGAAAGGAAGAAGGAGGTGCCGTAGTGGAGGGCTCCGGTAATAATTTCGACCACCTGGGGATCTTTAACGTGCACTGACATCGCACAGCACACGGGCGCCTTAGCGTTTTTTCCTCCATAAAAACGCAGCCGCCGCGGTCGGGTTCGAACCCGGGAACTCCGGATCAGTAGTCGAGCGCCCTAACCACTGAGCCACCGCGGCGGTTAGCAGGTAAGACGCTGTTGCTCATTTTTGTCAGCCGCATGTATATTTGCAGCGTATTATTAAAGGGCCACTGACAAGTGTCCGCTCGCATATAGTGAATTGATATTTAAGAAGCTGGCAGGCGTATATTTTCTTTATTTTTTACAGGCCTAATAGTTTTTAAATGTTTGTGAAAAATGCATTGTTTTGACGATACAATTCTTTACTGCAATGGAAAATTTGACAAAGTGCGCCAGCATGAAAGGAGGCATGAGCGGTCTTTGCCAACGTTTCACGAGCTACGCTGCGTGTAGAACTATGGAAAAAGCGTTCTCTTGTTAGTAAGTAAAGAAAAACAAGAGCCCGCCTGGGAATATACTCGTAGTGGCTCTTACTCGTAGGGAAAACAGGACAACAGTTTTCAGCTTTTATCTTCTCTCTCTCTCTCTGAGAGACAGAGCTATGAGTGCAGTGGGTGACCGACCGATTGGTTGCTTTTTTTTTCTTCAAATTCGTGCAAATGTCTATTTGTTCAATTATATATCACCCGTCGTTTACTGCTGAAACTTCATCTAATGTAATAATTGAAGATCTATTAAAACGCGAGTGTATAAGCATGCAGACATCAATGTAAGCTTTTGTGTGGCTTTTTCTCTGGGAAATTTTTTTCCGCGTCGAAACAGCATTTATTGCGTCCTAGCACGAGTCAACCTCGGTTTTCGAAACTTTCAACGGGATTCGTGCATTCCTGGTGCATCTTGGCGCTTAATTTAGCCTTTATTTTACATATAAATAAAAAAATATTCAGCGTTAATTGCTCAGATACACGGGTACGCTTTGTTGCGATTTTACCCACCTAACACCATATACAGGTACGCTTTGTTGCGATTTCACCCGGTTAACACCATACACCGCTTCCAGAACCACATTAACACTTGTACGCGCACCCGTGGCTCAGTGGCTATCGGCTACTTTACGGAGCTCATGGGTACCAATCACGACTGCAGAGGGCACATTTCGATGGAGGCTTGTACAATGAATTTATTGCAGATTAAAACCCCACATACGAAAGAAACTAATACGGAACCGTCCACGATACGGTGTGCCTCGTAGTGGTGAGTATTTGTATATTTGCAGCTTCGAAAATACAACCATTTTCGTGAAGGAAGTTCTAAGCTAGAGCTTCTCGTCCAAAGGAAAAGAGAGTACAGGTAAGGAAACACATTATCCGCATCCAACCAATGATTAATTCATGAGCAACCCCCTCTCATTTGTGTGTTCTCAATAGTTTTCATCCCCACGGATAATGTCCATGAGGCACTGCAACAACATAATTAGTTCTTGTGTGCAATGTGACCGTTCGTCGTAAGTATGGCGCTCGTACTGGTGCAGTAGTTTCGCCATCGCAACCACGGCCGCCTGCGGTGACTTTGGGCATGGCTAATGCACGCCTGGCCCCTGCTATGCGACAGCCAGGCCCCGATTGACTCCGGTTACAAAGCCACCGCGTACCGAAATTCCAGCGCACGTTAAGCCCACCAATGCGGCCAAAGTCATCCCGGCGACCTTTATTGCGCCGTCGTCCTCAGCCCATCCAGGAGTCCGTAAAACCTCAGGCGTTGCACTACCTTCGGCGCACACTGGCCGTGCCCTCCTTGCAGCTCTCGTTGGGAGGCATGGAACACGGACGCTTAGGACACACTTTTCCAGCATACAAGCCCGATGCAACGTTCTGTTTAGTTACTGCTGCCCGCGTGAGTGCGGCCGGGATGTCTGGTCTCAGAAATAGAGGTCACCAAACGTAAACGAGGAGAAAACGAGCATAAAAGGCGACTGAGCTATTTATTCAAATGAGCCTCCTGGAGCTCTCCCTGAAGCGCGCACAATAACAAAATAATAAACGAGGCTTTAAGCGCCCAGAACAGTATACAAAAGGAAGGACGCAGTCGAGGACTCAGAATTGGTGCAGGCCATGCGCGACTCCTTCACCCGAGACCTCCAAACATCCGCATTTCTTGCGTTGTACGTTAATTGAGATACGTCGCGTCGCAGCCGGTTTCGAGTTCGGCAATCTTTTGCATCAGGCAGGCAGCCAGCTAATCCCAATGAGCCGATACGGCACCTTGTTCGGTCCGCAGGCTCAAGACCGGAGGCAGTCCCGCCCAGCGGCGCTAATCCGAAGCGAAGAGACGCGTCAGCGCGTGACTAGGAGACCGCGACAAGAAAGGAAAATGGGACGTATGCAAAGTGAACTGCCCTGACGTACCTGCAGTGGCCCGCTGTGCGTCCTCGCGCCGGTTGCCCGCCCGTGTCCGTGAAAAAAACGGGACCAGTCCAAACAAGGGGGTCTCGGCAGAGACCTCGATGACAGCGGTCGGCCGGTGCGTGGCCGCACAGGCTCAAGAGCATCGCCGACCGGAGGCCGAATCGCAGGAGGAGACGCGGGGGGCTGCCCAGAAATCCCCGCATCGGCGCAGGCACCAATCTCCGAGGCAAGAGCGCGCGCGCGTGCAAGAAATGCCCGTTGAGCGGTAGACAACGCTTTTCAGCGGAGCGCGATCGCGCAACGAAGAAGGTAGGAGCTGCCACGGCCGCCGGCGCCTTTCGGCGTAGCGTTTTCCTTCGGCTTTTGCTTCTTGCTCTGGCGAGCCGCGCTCTTGCTTCAACTCTTACTTTCCGCCTGGGGGCTCGCCGTGTGCCCGCGCGACGATGCGTGAGGGTGCGGCGTCCACGGGGATAAGACGCCCACACGGCGTGCAAGAGGGGGAAAAGAAATGGTGCAACAAGAGTGGCATCGCCAAGAGGAGCCCCGACATTCGCGAGGTTCCCCGTCGGTCACTCGGCTTTGACGGATCGCGACACAGGACGCCCCTCTGCTCCCGACCTCTACACGTGTCGATATCGGCGGCCCGAAACTAGCAAAAAGACGGGCCGCAGCGTAGCGTATACCCACTCAAGGCCGTCGTCCACAGCGCGGCCAGCGCAATTGGGTTCGGCCGTCGAGCCTCTTGTGCACACACACACACCGACGACGACCGCGGCAGCTCACTTTCGCGAACGGGGCTTCAAGGACCGCGGCGTCGTCGGCGCTGGCGAAAAGCGAGCGCCAGTTGACCACCACTCGAATACGGGGCGCGGCGCTTTCCTTTTCGCTCGGCAACGTTTGCTTCGCGTCTTTTTTTTTTTCTTTACCGCAGGCAGCGACGCCGCCATGTTGGCGACAAGAAAAGTTTCCGGTCAGGCGGTGACGTAATCCTCTGGGATGTCGGCGCAATAGCACCTCCGATGAGGCCGCGGAAGAAAGCCTTGTGACGGGAATATGAATTAGGCCACCGCGGCAGAGAACCCCGAGCGACCAGGGAGCGTGCGCCGGGTGGGGGATTGACAGCTATCAGCGACCGCGCCTCCTTTGTCTCCAGTTTCTGACACGAAAGTGTCGAATCGCACTGTGTAGCTCAAATAGACGCGCTGGTCTGGACGGCACTTTCTGCACGGGCGACACGGGGCCGACTCGGACATGCACTGGGTCACCAAGCGCGGCTGATCTTTTTACTCACACACTCCTTTCCTTTCGGAGTCGGCGCTTTCGCTCGCAGACTGCGCCCCCCATAACTTGGGCGCCTCCGCCATTTCACAGTGCGCGCCAACTTCATACCACCCCTTTCGTGTGGTCTTTGAAAGAACGCAGTGAGGCTAAAAAAACAAAAAAAAAACGGAATATCGCAACACTGTGCTTGCGCCACAGAAGATGCGATCAGGGAGCGAGCAGGGGCGAACGTACATAATCGACACACGGCTGACCAGGCAAAGAAAGAAAAACAGGCACTTCCGTGCTTATTCACGTCACTTGAAAACCGCCGTCATTTTCCAGACGTATAAGCTGCTAAGATGGCACACTTTTCACAATGACCATGTAATGAAGAAGTGGTTTCATGAAAATAATAAAGAAGAAAGAAAAACGGGGGGGGGGGGGGGGCGCATAAAATGCCGCGCGTGCGTCGGCCACGAGCAGGAAATGACACGGCAAAGGACAGCACGCAGAGGTCGAAACTATTTAACACCTGTGCAAGAGTAACGCATACACACACACATGAACACAAGTAGAAAGCAAATTAACTACAAGCGTCAGGTGTCCAATAGCAGCCCTATACGCTCGCGAGTTCGCTGTAAAAATATGCACGCTAGTTGCATAATTTATGGAGGGGCAATCAAATCCGATATCGAAAAATTCGCGCCCTTTTTTTTTGTATACGCAATATACATGGGAGAATATATACACTTCTTGTTTATACAACCACTGAAGAGTGGAACTATGATTGCTTCCTGTCTATTAGGAGCGAGGCCAGACGGCAACTTTTTTTTATACGAAATATACTTTCTCTCCCCGCGACAAAGCTTAATTAAGATTAGCTGATAAACTGCACGCTGATAACGGCACAACGTTTAACTCTTCCCCCTCCCCCAGGTTCCCTCCGCACTGGAAGTGCTTTAGGGCCACTCAGTCACTGCATCTTCTCTTAAGTACCCTCTTCGCTTCCCACACCCGTCACACCTGGCTGAGCATGACCGCTGCCCCTCCGGAACTACGAGGCGCTCCACTGGACTGCACAAGCACACGCCGCGATTCGTATGTAGCGGCCTCAAGGGCACCTAGTCGCGCCTAAAACTCCGCAGACGCGATTCAGACGCGAGTTGAAAAGGTGAAGCTAGTGCTCTCTCTCCCCAAACGCCTTTCTCACAAAGTCGTCCCACTTAAACGAAGCGGCAATGGGAGCGTTTGTGGGTGAACTTACTCGTAACGAAGACAAGACTCCCGGCCACAAGGACCTGTCAATACGCTTGGCCACAGGAGTTTCCTGCTCCAATCTCATGACGCAGCAGCATGCGATGCATGGCGTCCAGCGCTGTGCTGCATACAGACCCCGATTTCCCGCGGCGGCATTGCTCGGCCGCAACCAAGTGATTATCGTCAAAGTGCCACTTCGGTCGTGCACAGATAACGGCGATGCCGAAGTGGCGAGCGTCCACAGAGCGATACAGCCTCTAGTAAATCGACTATACTCGCGCGCAAAAATACACAGAACACATAGCGACTCTTCTGATCAGCTTTCGTGCTAGGACGCAACTGGGGCCCATCAAGAGGCCTTTGGCGATGAAGGCTACACCAGCTGTTTCAGGAAGACTGGCGGAAATCGGGGCTATATTTAAAAATTACTCCCTTTCAAAAATAGGCTTTTTAGGGTAAAAATATAGCTTTGTGGCATAGTACATTACCAATGTTGCGGTTCATTTATTGGGTTTTAATTCGGGCCCCCTTCCATAAATAATGTCTCCCTCTTACCCGCTGGCGCATATGCCGGCAGCGCAGACAAAGGCGCTTCGTTTAAGGTCTTTGCTTGCATCGATGTCCTTTATCTCACGTTTGCCTACATCCAGTCCACTTGGAAAACACAGAGAGGCATTCAGCGCAGTCTGAAGACTCTTCCTCCTGCGTCATGAGCCACCGCAGCGGTGGCCAAGTCGTTGAGCATCCGCCTCGTATGCGGGAGGTGCGGGGTTCGATCCCCAGTGCCGCCGGGTACCCACCGGTGATACAATGGGTACAAGCTTTCCCCTGGTCTGGTGCTCGGCTTATTTAGGGTGAAATGCTTGGGAAATGGGTCCCTGACCCCACCTTGAGAAAAAGAAAAAAATACCTTGTGACATAACGCTCTTTGGCCATAGCTGCCCTTGCGCCATAAAAAATCCATAATCATAATCGCGTCATGAGCTGCCACGTGCAGTTGTTGCTGTGAGCATGACTTCAATCCTTCGCAAAAATAAATGGCGCTATGGAACCGCGCAATTGTTTGCTGCCGCTGGAGAAACGACAGAAATGTTCCACCAACGACTTTAGTTCGCGGTCTTTTTGTAACCGTGTGCAGCGTATATCGGATAGGGCCCGCGTTGGATGGCGCAGAACGAACGATCGAACGGACGAACACGGACGGACGGACGGACCAACCAACCAACGAAGGAACGGACGAACGGACGGACGAACGAACACGAACGGGCGGGCGGATGAGCGGACGGACGAGCGGACGCGCGGACGGAATGACGGACGGACGGACGGACGAACCAACCAACCAACGGACGGTCGGTTGGTTGGACTCAAATAAAGACGGCACATACCCACCACGGGGGAGTGGAATGCTTGGAAGCTGCTTTTTCCCACTGCTGCAGCTTTTTCCTCGTCTGTGGGGCGCGATGTGACCAGCAGCGCTTGTGATTTCTCTGATTTGAGCCTGCTTTGCGACAGAGGTGAGACGCATATGCGTGGTGAGAGGGAGAGAAAGCAAATCCGCCCCTGCATGTGTAAGGGATTCTGCGCACGTTGACGAACTCCAGGTTACAGGGCTGGTTAGTTAGCCTGTCCCAAATCACGCGTTCGGGGAAGATTGACCGGACCTCGCTTACTGCATTTACCCTATATCGTTGCACCGAGACATACCGATTAGAGGAGCATGCACGAAGACATGCTGGTTTAAAAAAAAAAAAAAAATCGCCCACGTTACGACAGAAGCTACAGCACCTCCGTTCGGAAGAAAAAAAAGATAGCCTCACTGCAGGTTGTGAACAAATGAAAGAGTGGCCAATAAGAAGAAGCGGGCTGTGTCTGTTCTCCACCGCAGAGCGTGTCGAAATAGTCCTAGCAGTACGCTCCACTACGCGGCCTATCTCCTCCAGAGCTTTCCTCGTCTTTTTCGTTGAAAAATAAAACATCATTTCATTTTCCCACACTGAGTTGCCGCACGGAGTTCTTTTTTTCTATATAGACGTTCAGTTCAGAAATGCTCGGCATTATTGGGTGCGATCGGCTCAGTGCACGCCTGCGGGACGGGTGTCTGCGTGGAAAAGGCCGCAGTTGCCGCGCAGAGTATATAGGGGAGAATTTAGCAGACCTAAGCTTACCGGCCTAGAGGGGGGGGGGGGGGGGGGGGGGGGGGGGGGGGTATTTTTGCTTCTTTCGCTAACATTACAGTTACTGTATTTCGTCGAATAAAACTTTTGAAAAAGCCTATAAAATTTCGGTGAGCGAACACTTTTTGATGGGGACACATGAGAGGCAATGTACGCACAGCAATCGGTCGCACAAATGCCTAACCAGGCGTGCGGCAGGACGTCCGCCATATCCGAAGTTTAGAACTCAACATTCTGTTTTATTTTGCACTGCAACAATTCGTTTTTGTTCTATTCAATTCAGCCTTATTTAAATTTTCATTCACGCAAGTAGAGCGGCGGAAGCAAAAACTAAAGGGGGGGCAAAAATCATGCCACCGAAAGTAAAAAAAAATCATAACATAAAAAATCATAAACTTACAAGCTTAGCGCATTAATAAGCGAACGCTGATTTTCCTTAGCGGCCGAGATGTCTGGAGTGGCAGGCACGTTTTGACGTTCCGCAAGCGACTGCCCGGTTGGGCGTCTCTACGCTCACGCCCCAGCCCCACGCCGCTGCATCCCATTCCCGTTGAGTCATATACGGACCACGCTGCGGAATTTGGTCGCACAAGCAAGGCCCACTTTCTTTGCCGAGACTGAATTAGCTCCGACAAAGCTCACCAGTCGTGTTAATGCGACGTCGTTCACCGCCCCCCGTGGGCTTCGGCGCCGGTCCGCCAGTTTGACACGGACTCGACACGCTTTTCTGCGAGTAGTAAGTGTCACCATGGGCATGTTTGTGTCAGGACCAGCGTGGCGTCTGCTCTTAACACCCTACGGCAATGGGAGCAGCGACCAATGGCAGAGGTGCAAACAAAATAAAATGGAAAGGAAATGGATCGTTACAGAATACAGCCTCTAGCGTAAATTACTGCATTAAAAAAGCGAGAAGTCAAACGCTGTCACAGCTTATTTCGATTCCAGCTGTGCTCTCGCTGCGGCATCGACATGTATCCAGCCTTGCCCGTAAACACGGCAGACGCAGGCTCGGTGCTTCGATTTACAACCAAAACCAGTGTCGACCCCTGTCTTCGCATCTGACACAGCGACATCTCACTACCGTTTACAACCGCATTTACCAAAGGCCGAATTTCGCCCGACAGTCC
>NC_135497.1:240757770-240815026 GCF_052857255.1 Amblyomma americanum
GGCAAACCGCACTGCCAAATGCCGCTGAGCGAACGCTCGGAGCAAGCGGAAAGGACCAGTAAAAAAAAGGCAAATAAAAAAAAGCAGGACGGCAGAAATCTGGGCGTGCGGAAGCTATTCCTACCACGCGCGCGCGCCAGGCAACCAACCGCAGCAGCGGCGGCCACCGGGGACCTCGCGTTTGTCGTGACCCGGCGCAACTCGGGGCCCCAGCGCGCGGTCCGCGGCAAGATGGGGCGAAGCGCGGCAGAAAGGGAAGGAGGGAGACCGCGCGCGCGCGCGGCCGCACCGTGACGGTTGGCGATAATCACGTTGGCGCAGCGTTGCGCCGCCGCGTATGCAACGCCGCTATCGCCGCGCGATGCGTGCGCCCACGGCCGCGCATCCAACGCTGATCGGGCGGCCGATAACGGGCCGCCTTATTATTCCGTACGGGTCGACCTTGGTCGTGATGACGTCAATGAAACGGGCGGATGGAGGAAGATCAAGGGTAATCTTTTGCCGTTTCGTCGTCCATGCGGCTCTTCTGTTTTTTTATTGCCTTTTCCTGCACCCGTACCGGCGCCGTTTCTTCATATTCCCTCGGCGGCAACCACGCGGTGCGACCGTTTCGAAGCGTTATGGCGTCAGAGAAGAAGAAAAACTGGGTCCCCTCGAACGGTGCCACTGGAAAAGGCGCTGCCATCGCGGGGCTTCGTGGGCGTCCGCCATAAGAGAGCGTCAATAACCCGCTCGTGACGCATAATCGCGGCGTCCACTTTTTCCTGTATACCAGGCTCGGTGTCGCCGAGGCACGTGAGATAACCACTCGCTTTCTACTGTGAGGCAAAGCGGCCCCGGATTTAATTATTGCTTGTTTCGTCGAAATGCGCCGATCGCGACGATAACGCGAGGCTGTTTGCGTAATGCACCATCGGACATCGTCTTTCAATGGTCGATACCATTGAGGCACGCGGGAAAACAACTTGTGAAATGGTCAGCGCATCTGGCCGTCAGCTGGTGAGAGAAGCGCTTGGCGATGCATGTTGCTCGTCTAACAGTCCCCGCTGGAGATAACCGGCTTTCCAAAAGTGGAACGTCGCGAAAATAGCCAGTTCTGGCTGCGACCTGACCAATATCTGTTCAAAAATATTTCCATAACAAAAATAAAAACTATTTAATGCGCGAATATTCGCTTGTAGCAAATCCGTCCTGTGAAGGCAATAACTACAGCAGCGAGACGGCGTTTCAAGTGATATATATATATATATATATATATATATATATATATATATATATATATATATATATATATATATATATATATATATATATATATATATATCAGGAATGACATTGAAAGATACAGAAAAAAGCGGTAATTTAAAACGTGGCACGCACATGTGGTCAGCAAAATTGTTAGCGGGGCAGACAAAATAGTACACCAGGACTTACGTTTAAACCACCAGAAACAGTATCAAGTTTGTAAATGAGATATGACTCACGGGTTTCTCTATCATGATGTGTCCTAAAACCTGATTGTAAAATGGTATCTCTTATTTTGTCGAATGAGTGACCGGGAATTCTGACGTGTTTAGATAGCGAATGGTTGGGGAGAGAGGTGCAGTGAGCCCTGTGGTTATTGAAGCGTAAACGGAATGCAGATTCGGTTTGCCCTATGTACTGCTTGTTGCACACAGAGCACTCCAACAGATAGATTACGTTTGAAGTGTCGCAGCAAAAAAGTGCCATTAATTCTCATCTGATAGTTAGACGCGGTGCTGGTAACTGTTGCTGAGGTAGTCACATGTGCGCAGATTCTGCATCTTGGCTCATTACATGGGCGGCAGCCTTCCGAGACATGCTGTGAAATTCTTGAAGAAGTCAACAAGTCACGTAGATTTTTTGACCGTCTGTAGACTACTCTGGGTGGCTCTGGGAATATAACTTTAAGACATGGCGAGCCTGAGCTCCTTTCTTTCATCGCTGCTTTTAATCACGTACATAATTCAATATCATTTTCGCACGCTTACTCAGCTGAGCGTATTAACTTTTTGGATGTGACAGTACTCCTTCGTGATGGCAAAACTAGTCACCACGCTCTACAAGAAACCCACTGACAGACACCGGTACCTTCACTTCCATAGTAGCCACGTAAAGCACTGCAAGACCAGTATTCCCTACGGCCAAGCACTCCGCTACAAACGGATCTGCTCTGAACAATCTGATTTCAACCATAACCGCATGACCCTGAAAAAGGCATTAACACAACAAAAGTACCCCGCTTCTCTAATCGACGACGCGTTTGCACGTGCGGACCAGCTTGAACGAAGAGCTCTCTTGGACACATACCATCGCTCTGACTTAGTTCAGCAAACCAATTTGATTCTGACTCATTCAGCTTCTATTCCTAACGTCACCGGCATTCTTCGCAAACATCATAACATCATCGGACAAAGCCAAAGCCTTAAACTTATATTCCCAGACCCACCCAGAGTAATCTACAGACGGTCAAAAAATCTACGTGACTTGTTGACTTCATGAATTTCGCAGCATGTCTCGGAAGGCTGCCGCCCATGTAATAAGCCAAGATGCAGAATCTGCGCACATATGACTACCTCAGCAACAGTTACCAGCACCGCGTCTATCAGATGAGAATTAATGGCACTTTTTGCTGCGACACTTCAAACGTAATCTATCTGTTGGAGTGCTCTGTGTGCAACAAGCAGTACATAGGGCAAACCGAAACTGCATTCCGTTTACGCTTCAATAACCACAGGGCTCACTGCACCTCTCTCCCCAACCTTCCGCTATCTAAACACGTCAGAATTCCCGGTCACTCATTCGACAAAATAAGAGTTACCTTTTTACAATTAGGTTTTAGGACACATCATGATAGAGAAACCCGTGAGTCATATCTCATTTAAAAATTTGATACCGTTTCTGCTGGTTTAAACGAAAGTCCTGGTGTACTATCTTGTCTGCCCCGCTAACAATTTTGCTGACCACATGTGCGTGCCACGTTTTAAATTACCGCTTTTTTCTGTATCTTTCAATGTCATTCCTGATTGTATCCATGCATTCACATGATTTCTGTACTTTGTTCCTAGTCGTGATAAGGTTTTGATATTATGAGAGTTGCTGGCCTAAAAGCCTCCCGCCAACAACGATATTGTTCACTCTGACCGAAGGCCGGACCCCGGCCGAAACGTTAGTAATAAAGTGCTTTTCGCCTGTGCCCTCTTCTTATAAGCTATATATATATATATATATATATATATATATATATATATATATATATATATATATATATATATATATATATATATATATATATATATATATATATATATATATATCGCCTCGAAGTGGCCGACGGCAAGCATGGGTAGCGGTTTTTTTTTTTTCCCGCGCACTGCAAACCCGGACGCTCGTTTCTCCGGGTGGGCTGCCGTGTAAAATTACAGCCTCTCCCCAATAAAGCGTAGCCTCGTAGCACGCTAACCAACGCTCCCTCTTGGCTCCGTTCCCTCGCTCTATAGACGCGCGCTGTGCGGACGAAAAAGCGTGCAGGAACCTCGGCCCGCGCGTGTCTTGTCCACGATCGACCGAGTACCGCAAAACGAAATATCGAAAATCGAACAAAACGCCGCGCTGCACGTCTACAGCGCGTGCCCCGCGAGCGGCGGCAGTATTAGAGCAGCAACATTAATATGCAGCACCGTACAGCCGGATCTTGAAGTATCGTTCGAATGCTCATGTCCGCTTCAAGCGCGGAGGCAAACCGTCAGCCCCACCGCCACCCCCTTCGGTAGCGGTCGACACGGATCACCGCTCGCGGACGGCGGTGATGCCCACACTGGTCCGCAATTAGAGCCTCTGCACGCTCGGCGATGCGGAACCCATCGCAGGCCGCCCATTGTTCAGTGAATTGCCTCAATTCGTGCGGCTATGTTCCACGGCGTTAATTTCATGGGTACGCCCACTGAGGCACACCCTCGAGGCACGCGCACACGTGCGAGCGCTCGTGCACCAGCCGGGGCGTGCATGCATGCGAGCGTGAGTTCATATACCTACAAGCCGGTAAACGTGCAGCAGCCTCCCCCCCCCCCCCCCCCATATACATTCATCGGTTATCAAACGGTTGAAAATAATAATAAAAGCACGTTGATTCTCGCGTGAAACTTCGCATCGCTCTAAATTCATGGCAGCAGCCGAAGAGGAAGCAAAACTGAGCAAAGGAAAGGAACCGCTGGAGCTTTTTTTCCCTGTCTGGCAGCCACGTAGTACCACGCATCGTGCTAGTGCTCAAAAGTGCTCGCCATCCACGAACACGTACTACGTACAAGGGATCACGAAAACCCGGTCATCAAGACGTGCTCGAGAAGAGCGGAAGGCGTGGCTCTCGGCGCAATCGGCACGGTCCGGCGACGTGGCTTGGGTGCGACGAATATCGTGTCCAAACTCCGATATGTATCGGCCGCAGCTCGGCGAACCAGCGCTTTGACTCAGCGTCACCGGGCTGCTCTGGTGTCGTTCGCTCTGCCGCTGAGTAGGTATAATACTCGCCGCCATCTCACTTGCCGCGTGCAATGCTCGGCAGCGCGCATACGGAGGCACTGGCTTCCATGGCCGCGTCGAACGGGCTCACGAAGCACCGCGGCGTGTATTTATCCTGCCTCACATAGACCACGGGTAGAATACGGAGAACGTTGCCTCCGTTTTTCATAAGCGAGGCAAAAAAAAAAATCCATTTCAAGTGCCCATTCTTTCTTCTTTACGCGATCAAGTCAAAAGACCAAAGCTGTTGACAGACGTCGTATACAGGCAAAGTGTGTCACTGAACAGGGTTTGCGCACTGCACTCGGCGGCTACAAATGATGGCGGCGTTGGAACCTGCGCTTTCCATGCGGAGGAGACGAGGAGGAATTCACTGTTGCAGCACAAATTGAATGCTCCCGATGATGACGATGTCGAAAGCCCGGTAGATCAGGAAGAGTTGATGCCCCCGGCGATGTGACGCAAACTAAGCGCTCCATGTGAGCAGGGGTGAAGAGGGGTTGAAGTGTGATGGGACGCAGAAACAGTGCTCCTGGCTCACGCGCTGAGCCGGGCAATTGGGGCAGGAGGGAGCCGATCGGAGCCGAAAAAAGCAGAGCTTATTACAGGGTGTCGCTCTGAATCTTGCCCGGGGGGTGTGCCTGGGCGGTGTTGAGGGCCCAGTAAGAATGGGGTAGCGTCCTGCCTGAAATGATGGTGTCGGCCTTATAGAGACCCCGTGTATAATAAAAAAGTAAAGCGTCCTCAGAGAAGGGAGGGTGTAGCCGTGGAATTGCCGGTGCTCGGGAAAGCGTGTTACGGGCAGGCTGATGTGCCACTAATTGTCGGCAATTCCGGCGTGAATCTACGTCGCCGTAGCGGAAGACGGAGAGAGGGTTCCGAGTGCTGAGACGTATACCGCTTTACCGGACGCCGGCTGCCCACGCGCAGTGGCTTCCCCTCACCCCAACAATGCCACTGCGCATGCGCGAGAGGGGTCCGGTAAGCCGTTATACATCTACGCTAGCACGTCTCCGCTACGCTAAACGTCTCTAATGACAGGTCGGTGTGAGCTCTTCGGGCCCCGAGAGTGAGACGTTGGACCGCGCGGACGATCTTCATTAGAGTCCGTGTTTATGGTAGACTTCGGGGCGCGACGAAAAGCATGTATAGAGTTTCTTACCATTAGCTAGAGGGAATGCCGGGGGCGCTGCACTTCAGCCACCCTGAACGCTCAAAGCATCATGGGCCGGTGAGCTATCTGGTGCGGGACAGTCGGATTTTTTCGGGAACTCAGAATGGCGTTACTGAGATACCCGATTCCGTCCATGGCGCGCCTCGCGCGCAGACGACTTTGGCGCGAACGTATAGTGCGCAAAAGCCATAGTAGCGAAAACGCCACAGCACACGACGCCAATAAAAGGTTCTTGTTTTCTGAGATGCCATTAAAAAACCGAAAGTGTTTAAACAACATCTTTTTTCAAAAAGAAATTTATTTTTAAAAATCCGTCTGTTAAGCGCGAAATATTGGTCTTTGTGGTGTGCAATACTTGACCAATAGGAGAGCAAGCTATCTCTTATATTTGCATTTACATGCTTTCTCTTCGTTTGTTGCAATTTACAGACACGATCGATATTGAATGTTATAGGGCATTCTAGACGGAGCGCCTCTAGGTAATAGTAAAAAACTCTATGACGAGAAGTTAGCTGATCTCGATAACAATATGGCTGGAAGGTGTAACAGCGATTGTTACCTGCGCAAGCAAAAACTTCCACAGACAGACACTTGGGCCGCGACAAAAGCGATACCACATCTCGACTCACGACAGACGTCCGTCAGACGACTAGCGTTTTACATTTCAGTGCGGTCGACACGTCAAAACAGACAACGCTACGTGTGGCTTCGCCATAGAGCGGATGCTCGAGCAGATTTGCACCGGCAGGTGGCGTCGAGAAAGCATTCCGCGTTCAGATTAAAGCTGCTTTTTCGGTTTGAGTGTTACGGGGCTGCGACAGATACAGGAACATTGTTTGACTATAAACACAGCGCCTCAACACACAGGAACCTCTAACGCAGGTTCGCTGTATCCCTTTAACTGATACGACTAGGCGAATGCGTCAGCAAAAGCACGAGCCGAAATATTTGCAGGGGTGCAGAACGCCTTTAACGACCGCGCTTCGTTGCTTTGTGCCGGGTGATGAAAAGTCTAAAGAATGAAGCTCTGTTTTATGCCAACCTTCGTAGCAAAAGCTACTGCCGTTGTCAGTCTACCAAACATATCTATATGGCGTCTACCAGTCAGCGATCGATCCGGGGCAAGTCTCCTTGCCCCGCGACACCCAAGAGCGTGTTTCAATGGGTGACTATGGCCGCGACAGTATGGCCCCTAGACATCGTGCTCCTTCGTGGATTCGCAGAGCTACTGCGGGTCGCCTAATAGAATACACCATAAGTCAGTGCATGCGTCAAGAAGGCTTAAAATGCTTTCGTATACCATTCAGCAAGTGTCTCAATAGCCGCGTTATACGACGCCTTGACGAACCAACAAAGCCGCAGTAATTACTGAAGAAAAAACACGCGTTCACAGCGATGCACTAACAGAAAGGATATCTCAGCTCGTCGACGAGCTCGAGATAACGTGAGCAGTTCTCCAGAAACCGCCGTCGCGAACAGGCGCCTAAACAGTCATATCTGATACTGTCAACACACAGGGACCCAAACCACGACTTCCCTCGCGCAATGCGCGACGAAGTGGTTCCTTCCAATCTCGGACAATCTCCGGAGAGGTTGCAGAAAACGAAATCCCGGCTGGGCGGAGGAGAGAGGCGGCCACACTCGCTCGCGCCAGCCCTCCGCTCCAGTGAAAACGTGTGCTGCGCGGTGTAAACGAGTTAGCATGTATACGTATCAGCGCCGTATCAAAATCCGGTTTCGGCGAACGCGCCGTCAAAGCGAAGTGTCGCGATGCGGCCGGGTCGGAAAGGGCCGCGTCAGAAAAAAAAAAAAAAACGCGAAGAACCGCCGCGATGCGTGGCGTCGGGCCCCCAATGGAGGCGGCGGCGGAAGGGAGCGTCCGCAGGGGGAAGGGGGGTGCTAATGAGGCGCTATCAGTCGGAGCTGCTGCTCCGATGCCGCTACTGCAGGATGCGGGACACGAAGCGCGCTAAGGCGGCGATGTCGCGTACGCTGGCTACTTTACTCGCGGGGAAGACGATTGGGAAAGCTCCCCATCATATTAGACGCAAACTTCTAAAGACATGCGAGCATTAAACGAATGACGGGGGGAACGAGGGCATACCGCGTTCGTGCCCAGGGATGCTGCAGGCAGCCAATTTTAGAAGTGCTGATTACACCGCGCCCCTTTTCTCTTGGTCACTGCAGAACTTCCTATGCGCGAAAGCTACGCGTTGGCTAGGGGGCCCGCCGTTGAGGAGAACTGCCGATTAATCTCGACCACCTGGGGTTCTCTGATGTCCGCTGGAATCTCTATACAGGAGTGTTCTCGCCCTTCTCCTTCATCGAAATGCGACCGCCGCTGCCTGGATTCGCTCTCGCGACGTAGCCCTCGGCAGGAGAGTGCCCACGGCCGCTCTCATCCACCGAGCAGGGTCGTTTTTTTTTTGCTTTTTCTAGTGCACGCAGAGAAAAATGTCAAACAAGAAGGGAGACCAGGGAGTGCTGTTCAGCTTCGAAAAACGAAGGAAGGGAGTAATTAATGTAATTACTCGCTGAAACAAAGAGTTAAAGGCCGGCCCACACTTATCGCACTGCGCCCCTCTCGCACGCTACGGCTCACGATAGCCATATGCGCCTTGGCGAAGAGGCGTGCATCCGGCGCACTTCCGGTGTGATGGTCCATCCGGGAAATGTTCTCTTTTCCAAGGAATTTCAGGGAACCGAAGTTGCTTCACTTTTTGTACATTGACGGAGTTTTCAAGCTGCTGCAGGGGAAAAGGGCCCGACATAAGGAATGTACTACGGTCCAACTGGGGGAATTTTCACTCACGGCGTGGAACATCACCGCCAACCTCGATTAAAAGCATCGCACAAAAGCCCTGATCTAGTCGCGCGTCAAACGCGGCAAAACAAGTCCTTGTGTAGGACGGACTGACCACGAACCAGATTTTTTAAGTAGCTCGTGTCGCAGAAAATCAGGCGTCGGCATCGTCGATCGTGAGCAAAAAAAAAAAATCCCCAGAGAAGCAACCTAGGAGCCAAAATCGGCCAGTCAGGTCACGTAACCTTGTGGCGTCATCACAACCTGCCCACTGGATTGTGAGCAAACTGCGCACCGCGGCAGGTGGCAGTTCAATTAATGACTGGTCGCGAAAGGTTGCTGGGAGGAACAACCTAGGTCGCACAAGCACCGCCGATGGCAGCACCTGACATCGCAGGGCAGTGGCGCATTGCCGCTGCAGCACTGCGCCACGAGACTGATATGAGGACTCTCAAGGATGTATGAATGTTAAGCAGATAATGACCAATTCTGCATATATGGGCATTAACTCACTAAAGATATCGTGACATACCCTTAAGGCAGAGCTTAAGTGTCCCCTCCAATTTTTTTTTGTCGTGCATATAAAGCTGTAGTCGGTTCTCTTGCGTCCCTACGTCGAGAAGTACAGTATAGGGGACAAAAGTCTCTGGACCACGTGCTCCGTCAAAGAAGCCGATAGGTCTATTTTTAGCCCCTGGCTCAATACCACTCTTGTAGGGGTAAAAGCTAACATCCTGTTCTTTCACCTCCACAAGTGTGGTCTCCAGCTGGCGGCTAGTCTTAGAGCCATCGGCTTCGTTTCCGTAGCACGTGGTTCCGAGGCTTTTGTCCCTGACTGCGCCATAACGTGCACTGTGTAATAAACACGACATCCGCTGGCATTACAGACGCGAAACGCGCGTGCTACGACCGCGGCCCGTACGTAGGTTGCACGTGTTCAGCAACCCTTGCCGCGACTGAGACATCGGGACAAGAAACACAGCACCATGCATCCGCAACAGCACAGTGGCACACTGACGCAGTTACCTCATTCACTTTCAGCGACAGCAAACCCCGCTAGATTGTCTTTTCAAACTACTTGGCAAAAAAATAAAAGGATCCCTTTCCTGTTTTTGGACGTCCTCTCTCATGCCCACAAGCGGCTAACCTGCTGCAGCCTTTTGAGGCACGCAGCCCGCGTTGTTATCGACGACGGCGCCACGCAGTAAACAGCGCGCCATTCGCCTCCACTCCGACAGCCACTCGCGAGGCAACGCTGCTTAGCGGGTCACGAGCACGAGCTGCCACGTGTGAGCGCGCTCGTGACCCGCCAAGCCGCGCCGGGGCCAAAGCCGACCCGCAGCGGCGGCGCGGTGACGAGCGCCCGGCCTGCGACCGGGTTCCGCGCGCGCATTCTGCCGCTCGGGGGCTGGAAAGGGCGCAAGGTGAACGGCGGTTCAACAGCGCAGCGTTGGCGAGACAATGGTCGCAGCACACCCCGCGCGCGGTATCAGCGACGGCGATCGCCCAGACGGCATCCGCGAAGGCTGGCGCTTCCCGAAACCGACGGCGGACCTTGGGCTGTCCGCGGGCACAATGGAGCTGCAGCCGCCCACCGTTGGTCCGGCCAAGGTGAAACCACCGCGGGCGTGCAGAGACGCGCGCGCTGGGCGCCGCCGGCCGAAAGACAAAGCGCGCGCGAAGTGCGGCGAACATTCGCCAACAGCAGCGAACCAAATTCTGTTGAAAACGGGGATTTATTTTACTCCTGCAGAAAGGCGGGTTAAGCCCGAGCTATAATAATATACCAGCGTTCTCGAAAAATTTAAAATATAGCGAAAAACAAGGTAGGTAGAGGCAAGCACGTATCCAGGAATTTTTTTCGGGATGGGCCCAAGGTCATTTCTTCTAGCTGGCGTGGGGAGGGGGGGGGGGTGCTGGTAATTGGCTGAGCACTGCCAAGTGAAAGAGGGGGGGGGGGGGGGGCTCCCTCGGGGCCCCCCCTTGAATAGGAGCGTAGGTGGAGGCAACCTCCAGCATGTTGTTGACCGTTCTATGTAGTTACTCGGTGTTTTTGTATTTTTCTCAACTTAATAACGGAAGAAATTGAAAAAAAAAACTTTTTAGCGCTTGCGTTTCCGGCAAAAAATCCAGTGCCAAAATGCAGAGCGCGCCAAAAACCATAAAATTCATCAGTTTTTATGAGTTTCTTCCGAGTTGAAAAAAAGCGCGCGAAATATGAAAAAAAAATGTCATGAGACCATGCGCTTGCGTGCCACGAGAGCAGCGTTCTCAAACGCGGAATTCGCGAATGTATAGCGGCGTTCGATGATGCCGCGAAAGTGACGGGGCGAAAACAATGAAGTGGGCGCTGGCGGCAACATTGAAAGTAACACTTGTGACCGGGCCGCCTTCAGTGCCGAAAACAGCGGGCGCGCAGTTTCCCGGTAGCCACATACGCAAGCTATAGTCGTCGGTCGCGTGTTCGGGCAGGAGAAAAATCTCCAATTTCAGAAGCGAAGCACTGTGTCATAATGCAAAAACGGCACATGCGAGGCGCCACAGGAGAAAGCTGTCCGTCGACTAGGAACGCAGGTGAGTGCTTCGTTCGGCCTGCGTATAGTCACTGGAGACGCCCGCCCGCTGTTTTCTCAGCACTGTAAGTACATAGAGGAGTGACGCTGGGTGCCTTGCGACGCTTAGCATGCAAGGCGGCCATTGCCGGCCACTATTAACCCCCCACCCCTGATCCCCTGCGGCCTCCAGCCATCTGCCCAATAAATGTTTTTGAATTTAAATTGATCTGCCTGTTGCGCGTCGGAATTAGCGGTGGTGTCACAGCAAGGCCACGTGAGCAGGCCGAGCGCACCTCGCGGCTCAGAGCGGAGGTCGCGCGGGGCGCTCATAATGCTCTCCACGGGAACACCTTACATACTTGCCTTGAATGTGGACGTGCCTGATGACGGTGGGACACCTGAGGCATAAAGGCCACGCACTGCGAATCTGGCTCGGATTGTGAGAGTTGGGATCAAACGTTGCGACAGCTAGAAACGTAACGGTTCATTTCACAGACCACAAGGCAGTCCTTCGTCGCTCTGAAAAGCATTACACGCTACGGATCAGTTCAAGAATTCAAAACGCGTGAAAACAAAAAAGGGCCGAGAAAATACGCGAATGGCTCGAATAGTCTACTTGGCATCTAAAAAAAAAAACACCAAAACAGTTGCACAGTAATACTGCATTACCGAGCAATCATCCTCGGAGCTTTCTCTGAGCTTAGCGGATTACACTACAGAGCGGAAACACTGGGCACTTTTTTGTTGATATAAGATCTGGTAATCGATTCCAAACGTATATATGCGCGAAAAAAAACAACGTTGTGTAAACAAATACCCGTGCCCACTGAAATGGCACGATCATTTCGGGCGACGGAATACGCGAGTTACCCAGAATGCCGCGAAACAATAAGTAGCCACGTCGGCTGGAAGCAATGAAAAAAAAATGATTTCAACGCTGCTAAGCTACCCACGGGCTACGAGACGCGCCGTAGAATATCACGTGGTAATGGTGGCCATATTCAATGTGCACCGACGCCTCAGTACACAAGCGCGTCTGGATTTCGCCGCAGTCTGATTGCGCCAATCGAACCTGCGCTAGGCTGAGGCTGGCAGCATTATAACGGCAGGAAATTCCGCAAAAATACCTCAAGCCACGAAGCCATTGTTCGGAACGCATGAGGATGGTGACAAAAATGCAGCTCGCGACATGTTTACTCAGTGGTAGTGCGAATGAAAATGACTGACAAAGCAGGTTCTCAATAAAAATCGATCCGATCGTTAGGAGAGGCCTGTAGATGGAGGGCTCCGCTTAATTTTGAATGCCCCAGACTTCTTAATCTACCTTCAAGTCAAAACACACTGGTCTTTCTCGAATCGAACTTAGCCGGACTGGAACCGCCAGGAGTAAGTATCGCGCAACAGCGATCGATTTCCAGCTTAGAAAAAAAACGTATTGACGACCGGACCGCAAAAATGAGCGAGCCCTCATTAGTAGACTAGTCCGACTGCAGCGCGCGAATCTATATACACTGCAGTAGATAGAACTAACCAGGTCTTCAAGTGATTTATTGAACGCAGGGCTTAGCAGCTCCTTATGAAGCAGGGAATGTCTTGGCAGTAAGCGAGATGTTTCGCGGAGGCGCCATATACAACGCATGAATATGAACAATGGCCATTTTGAAATCATACAAGCACAAAACCACATGAGCGAAGGAGGCCATGAAAACTTTTGAGTGGTTACTACTGCTTTGAAAAATCATCGGCAACGATCACTCCAACACGTCACTCGAGCATCCTTCAGACACATAATCCATCTACCTACTCCAAATTCCCTGTTCCATGCTGCTAGCCAGCTACGAAGTCCAGCAAGCAAACTATAGTTGATCAGATTTAAAGCACACCCGACTGCACGCATTTAAAGTCTTGCCGGAAGCATCGGCCTTCTCCTCTCGGACTATCTTGACGCGAGGAAACGAACTCTCCTTACGCGGCGGCTGCGTTTTTATGTCCATAAAAACGCTAAGGCGCCCGTGTGCTGTGCGATGTCAGTGCACGTTAAAGATCCCCAGGTGGTCGAAATTATTCCGGAGCCCTCCACTACGGCACCTCTTTCTTCCTTTCTTCTTTCACTCCCTCCATTATCCCTTCCCTTACGGCGCGGTTCAGATGTCCAACGATATATGAGACAGATACTGCGCCATTTCCTTTCCCCAAAAACCAATTATTATTATTATTATTACCCAGGCAGCGGCAATAAGAGGTTTTCTCTGAAGATCATTCGATGCTCACCAGGATGGCGTGATAAAATCCTGCATGCGACGCCTACGATTGACAAGAGCCTACAGTTCGTTTCGTTTTCCTGGCAGTGTTCGGAGAGACTGCAGCTCCCATCAGCTTTGCAACGCCTGCCTGGACGACAGATAATTTTTGGACAGCAATCCTGCCAAAACGCACGGCCTCAAAGGCACTGTTTCGTTTTTCAAAGGCGCACCCGCTACACATTTCCTTTATTACCCCGCGTCACCAGTAAACCAATGCCGAATTGTGAGCTCTCCTGCCTTCACCTTCTTTCTGTGTCTTGTCAAACGGTGCGCTATTCCACGTGGATGCGGAACCACGTCGCGCAATAGACGGATACAACTGAAGAACGAAGTGGCAAATGCCTCTCAAAGGAGGCCCTCCAGTGAATGGCGTCAACCGATTCTTCATGACCTCGCAGCTAATCCGTCGTTAATCCCCTGTTACGCTAGCGTTAAAGGAGATTAACTTCGCGTTACTTGGGATTAACCACGAATTAACCGCGCCGTCATGACAACCGGTCGATACCATTGGCTGGAGGGCCGCCTTTACACTAGTGTGATGGGGGATGAACCTCGGATTAACCACGACGTCACGAAAATCGGTAGTCGCCATTGGCTGAAGGGTCTCCTTGATCACAACATGACAGGGGATTAACCATGGATTAACCGCAACATAATGGAACCGGTCGACGCCAATAGCTCCTTTGAGGGGCATTTGCCGCTTCGTTCTTGAGTTGTATCCGACTGCAGCTGCCGCTTCAGTAGGCGCAAGATTCGATGGGAGGGGGGGGGGGGGGGGGGGGCTAGCGAACACGGCGCATACTGGTCTGCGAGACCTGCCTCATCATCATAATCAGCGGGCCTAGCTGGGATTATGATGATGAGGACAAGGTCTCGCCACGACCCAAGTACCTGCCCCGCCAGTGTTCGCTAGCCACCTACCCCCCCCCGCAAATTTGCTAGTCTCATCCACCCAACTGACTTTCTGCCGACCGAATAAGTTTTTCACCCCCACCGTGCCACATGCTGCGTTGTTTGCCTTTTCTTGGAACCCACTCCGTTATCCAGCTTGAACATCTATTGCCTATTCTTCGCATTGCATGCCCTGCCTGTGTCCATTTCCTGTTCTTGATTTCAGAGAGGATATCATAACTCGCAATCCACACTGCTGTCTTTCCGTCACTTAACGTTACACCTACTTTCTTCCTTTCCATAGCTCCCAGTGCTGTGCTCTATTTAATCTCCAGTCTTGTAGTCAATTTCAAAGTCCTTACCCCATATGTGAATACTGCTAAGATACAGCCATTGAATACTTTAATCTTGACTGATTTATGTTGGTAACTTGTAAGCTGCTATTCACGACTTCAGAGTACCTGCCAAATGCACGCAACCTCATCCATATTCCATTTCACTTTCATGGCCCGGATCTGCAATTACTTCTTGGTCTAGATAGACGTACTCTCTGACAACTTTCAAAGCCTTGTTGCGTATCGTAAACTGTTGTTCTATCCCCGCCCGTTCAACATTGGTTTTCTTCGTAGCAATTTTTGGCCCCACTTTTGTGTTTCGCGTATTTAGATCCTCAGTCACGCACTGCAATTTCTCCCGTTAGTTTTACATAGCAGAGTAATTTCATCAGCAAATCGGTCATTGCTAAAATGTTCGTCATTAACTTTTGTCCCCATCACATCTGAATACGACCACCCGAATACCTCTCGGAAATACATACCGTGAATAGGAGGAGCTGAGAGATTCTGTCGCCCTGCTGACACCCTTTCCGATTGCTATTATATCGCTCTTCCTCTTGAGGACTAAGGTCGCTGCGAAGTTCTAAACAGATATTTTCTCGCACCGTTACGTGTGCCTCCTGCACGCCATGGGTAGCAATGCTTGGATGACGGCTGATATTACAAATGAATCAAATACTGAGTCATCAGCTATGAATTTCTTACATATAGGGGGTGTTTATTAATGCGAAAGCATTACTAGGCTATGTCGGCGAAAAGGTGTCCGCAAAATGTGGAAGCAAAACGTAAAAGATGTCGAGATCTGACAGCTACGCCGCCCTCTCCTTTCGTCAGAAACGTTTCATTTCCTCAAAACACTTCTTTTCGCGGGGTTGAGGTGTCCATCGAGATCAAATCAATTTAAATCTTGATTTTCTCTCTCAAGGAGAAAGAGGGGGTGGCAGGTAAAAGCCGCATGATTGCGGCTTGACGAAGCCCGGCCCCCTCATGTACAATTCGGCAGCAGTTTGAAAAAAAAAACACATTTAACGTCAAAAAGTTAGTTAGAAACGGATTTCGTTAAATACACTTCAGCTTAAACACAATGCCTATAAAAGAACCTTTCAACACCATTCAGAAAAAGAATCTGCAGCAGTACAGAGCACTTCATGGCAGTCAGATGTCGAGACCTGACAGCTACTGCACCCTTTCCTTTCGTAAAAAACGTTTTTTTCCTCAAAAGAATAGTTGAATAATAATTGTTTTTTTTTTTTGGGGGGGGGGGGGAAGGAAATAGCGCAGTATCTGTCTCATATATCGCTGGACACCTGAACCGCGCCGTATGGGAAGGGATAAGGGAGGGAGTGAAAGAAGAAAGGAAGAAATAGGTGCCGTAGTGGAGGGCTCCGGAATAATTTCGACCACCTGGGGATCTTTAACGTGCACTGACATCGTACAGCACACGGGCGCCTTAGCGTTTTTCCTCCATAAAAGCGCAACCGCCGCGGTCGGGTTCGAACCCGGGAACTCCGGATCAGTAGTCGAGCGCCCTAACCACTGAGCCACCGCGGTGGGTTCCTCAAAAGACATGCTTTCGTATTCCTCCACGTAAGGAGACAAGTGGCCTCAGAATTTTATTCTGCGAATTGCTAAATAACTTGAATGATGACATGAGCGAGGTCCGTTGTCGAGTACAGTTTCCGAAGAAGATCCTGTACCTTTGTTGATTGAAGTTAAAGGTGGCTCTAATTCTAGCAGCGATCACTTCAGTAAATACCATGTGAGGAACGGGCAGTAATCTAATCGGTCCATAATTTTTCAGGTCTTTCACATCCTCTCTCCTCAGGATTAATGTAATGTTTGCATTCTTCCACGATCCGGTAGGCTTGAGGATGTATACAATGTGGCAAGTTTTTGTAGCACAGTATCGGCTCCATCTTCCTACATATCTGCAGTTACTCGATCATCCTCCTCTTTCGCTTTTCCCCTCTGCATCGCCTGTAAGAGTTTCATTGCATCCTCTTTAACACTGAAATATCCATTTTACGGCCCCATTACGTCTTACGTTAGCGTTATGATTATGTCGCATGCGCGACGAATTCGTGTTTAATTCCTCTGCTACTTTAACTATCCTGCCCAAATTAAGCCGCCGCGGTGGCTCAGTGGTTCGCTCGGCAGTTGACCCGAAAGACGCGGGTTCTATCCCGGCCGCGGCGGTCGAATTTCGATGGAGGCGAAATTCTAGAGGCCCGTGCACTGTGCGATGTCAGTGCACGTTAAAGAACCCCAGGTGGTCGAAATTTCCGAAGCCCTTCACTACGGCGTCCCTCATTGCCTGAGTCACTTTGGGACGTTAAACCCCCCGTTATGAACGGGATGCACGCCAGCCGAAGAGGACTAAAACGACGATTCAATCGGCCGGGATGACCACGCGGTAGCGGAAATTTCGACAGGCAGTTTGACCCCACGAAAAAAAAAGTATGTGCTGGGAACCTGTCTGCGGAATCTTTCCCACGCTCTTCAGGAAGGGGGGAGATGACCTTCCCTTTGTCTGCAGTTCCTCGCAAGACGCGACCCACGATGGACAAGACGACGGAGGGAAGAGGAGAACGGCGCTTTCCTTTAATTAACCGTGCCTGACAAGTGCCATCCCGACCGGAGAGATCCCGCCGAGGTTGTAGCCACGGCGCCGCACCTGTGTTTGGATGGACACGTGCAGCTTGGGGCGAAGTAGCAGCGGACCTCCGAATCCTCCTCGCCCCTTTCAGATGGTGCTCCGCGTTCTATGTGCTGTGTCACTCTTCCGATCTGTGCCTCGTGTTCAATTGGCCACCGCCTTGTGAAAGGGCGGAGCTTTAGGGTATTTAACAAGCGTCCTAAGTGAGAACGAACGCTCTGGGCCCTGACGACCAGGCTCATCCAGTCGCTCGATGCTATGAATAATTTGTGACTGTTTGCTCTTTTCTAAATTATGTAAATAAGTTTCTTCAAAGTACCAGTAAACCCGCTTGTTTTTGGTTTTCCCAGCCTTCAAGTTCCATCTTTCCTCGGCCCGAAGGCTCGGACACGCCACCCGACGGAGCCCGGGTTCGAGTGAGCCCCTGCGCCACAACTGGTGGCAGCGGTGGGATAGAAGCGAGTTATAACACCCGCTAAAACCAAAACCATATCCTATCCAAATTGTTAATGGCACTGTTCTTCTTGGCTCTTATCGCGCACATCTGATTTCTGCCCATGCCTAATTTCCATTTGCTGCTTGGAGGCTTCCTTCTTTCTTGTGGGTTTGCTGAATCCTTTATATTTTATTTTACTCGCTTATGTATTTTACCATTATGCTAACTGAGCGGCTTACGCAGTTGTCCTGGCTCCACCTTATCTATAAGGCCCGATACTTTCATGCTCTGGTTCTTCTTAATAAGATTCTTTGTTCCTGGGAAAGTTCCAAGGGTAGACGTGCGGGCGAGTTTGTGGTTCATACTTCTTTTAAACAGCGCTAAAGACGCGGACGCAGCGCTGTGTGTGTCCTGTGTGTCCCTTCTGCGTCCGCGTCTTCTGCGCTGTTTAAAAGAAGTGGGAGAGTTCGCCTGGTATCCTGCCTACCTACCGTATACCCTTATACTTCTGTTGCACACTCCTTACCATCTGGACAGATAAACATGCAACCCATCTAAAAACGTTGATGCAACCTGCGCTCGTCATCGGCCGCCGAGGTACAACCGAGGCTCTAGCCGACCGGCCGACGAGAAAGCCAACCAAAGACGATGGCCTCCTTTGTTTCCACGCCCTCGCGGCACAAGGTTGTCGTTCATCGCCTCTGCTTGTCTCGGTCGGTTAAAGCAAAGTACCTATTCTCGAGCGAGATCCTGAACACTCGTATGGCAAAATATAATGGCAGCTCCAAAAATACGGAATGCTACAACGGAGCAGCGGGAGGCAGCGCTTTCCGGTGAGAGCCTCGAAGAGCAGCGAAATCTGACTGGCTGGTTTAAGATCGCCGCAGCAGGCGCCGGGGCCCTGGACTAAGGGGCTGCTGCACCCCCATCCGCGAACAAAACTTATAGTGCCCCTTCGTCACTACTTCTCCCCGTTCCCTACCCAAATGTAGGCTAATTCTAGACCTCACTATCCTACGGTGGCTGCACCTAACCTCGCCTATCATCTCTATACATCTTGCACAACGCCGGAATTGGCGCTTATGATGAAATCTATTTCGTTTTTGGTGTCTCTTTTCGGGCTCTTCCATGTACACTTCCCGCTTTCCCATTTTCGGAAGAAGGTATAACACGGGTTTTAGACTAAATTCCGTCTTGCAACTTCAACGAATTGTTATCCGTCGTACGCAGTGGCGTGCATACTGTGGTGCGCGCCTATGACACTACGCCAGTTATTGACATGGTGTCATAGGTGACATAGCTACTACAGCCCTACTTTCCCGCCGTAGTCGCCCATCAGTAGACTGTAAAGAATTTTTATTTCAACCATCGTCGATTCGGCGTCTTCACAGAACTTTTCCGGCCAGCTAATCACCATGAATAGATGCAGTTGCTTAGACACCTGCACAGCTTTCTTCAGCCTGACCTCCTGCTAAGCTTAAAAGAACACTGAAAAAAAAAATGGAAGTTGGTCTGTATCAATATGGTACCGCGTTCGAATCACAAAGAGACAACTCTTCTTCTACTGGTCTCTCGTGCTTTCGCTGGTGAAGTTATGGTGCGAACAAGTTCAACGACAAGCGAGCAAGATTATGAAGCGGTTAGAATAAACTATCTCGTTGAGGAAAACCATGTAGGTCAATGCGTGTCTCATTCTCTACCCTCTTTTAGTGCCAACGGGACAAATCTGTCCCACTTTTTTCCACTTAACCATTTGTACTAGAATTGTGAAATTTGTTGAGACCCGTTTCTGTTCACCTCATCTGCTTGTGCAATCCAAAATATTTGATCAATTTTGCAAAAAAAATATATGCTGTCCACAAAGCTTTAATACTGTGCGTGTCTCATCTGCCCTCCTGACCTTGCTAACTCATATAGGACATCCAATTTAGTTCCCGACAGCTCGTCGAATAGTCCCGCTAGGATAGCCTCATTCGATAAGGTTCTTGTGTTAAACTCTGCCAAGGTCAGTTTACAGTGACGCCCTGTCCGAAACCAGCGATTGTTAGCACCCTCTGCTGCATCGCACGTTTTCCCGCCGCCTTGCACGATCAGCTGCTCCGCAACCGCTGCGGACTGAGCGTTGATTTGCGATTCATGAAAGAGGTGGCGGCCAAGTGCTATACTCCACAGTGACCAACTCCTGTTCTACAGAGGGGTACGTTTTTCGTTGTTCGCTGATTAAGCCTTTCTATTAGTGGTCAAGCCTCGACTAACCAAGCCTTCCTGCTCCTCGGCTCTGTTGTCAGGGGTCAGGCGGCTGGCTATTGAATTCCATCGACACCTTTGTTTGTTTGTTTTAACGACGGAGAATTGCGGCGCAACCGTGATTCGAACCACGGGTCTCCTGCACGCTAGGCGGATGGTCTACTTCTACGCCATGGCTGCGCCTTCTGGCTTATCTGATACAGGCGGCTGTCGGCACGTCGCTCTGTAGGGGCGCGAGTTGCGTCCCTATGCACACACGCGCGTAGAGATCAAGGAGCGAAACGCGGAGGTAGCCACCGAGGAACCGAGCCGCGGTAAAACTGATCCCCATTATTTTTAGCTGCCTGCCGCACCGAGGAGACCGGCGCTACAAGCATAAACACCCGCTGGTTGCGGAGACGTTCACGAGGTGGCTCTGGAATCGGGGCCTCCACATACGCTGAACCAGAAAAACTCCTACAGCGCCGTTATTATTATTATTATTATTATTATTATTATTATTATTATTATTATTATTATTATTATTATTATTATTATTCACACTGTTGCCGTCTGGACCTCTAACGTGGTGCCACGGCGGCGCCAGGAAGTTCAGATGCATGAAAGTGTGCGATGGCCATCGGTTCCGTCCCCCTCGTTGTCGGCCGGCAATATTAAAATTAAAGGAAAATGCGCCAAAGCGGCTGCTACGTGATGAAGTTTATGCCCAGATGGCGGCACGTAGACGGAGGAATATTCGCGGCCACGACGCCGCAGCGCAGGAGCCTCGCCTCGGCCGCGCGGCGCGTAGCCCGCGGGCGGAGGCGGAGCAAGCACTTTGTTCGCATGATGGAAGCGGTGGGCGGTGGGAGCTGCGAGGACGACGACGACAGGGGAATGGGCGCTCTACTCTCCGATGATCGAGAACGTTTACAGCCGCCAGAGCGCGCTATAGCGCCTTGGCTCTGCTTGAAGGTGCACAGAAGAAACACTTGCTTTCGGCAGTTTCGAATGCTTGAAGCTGTCGCCTATCGTTCTTCGCTGCGGAGCGACGCGATCAATCTGAGCATACAATCTGTGCCCAGAAGGGCAAGTAAGCTGAGGTGCGGTGCTGGCGGCAGCGGTTGAGTATAGGGCAATTTCGGACTGTGGAGGTGCTGTGAGCACTGGGATCACATGAACACAGAGAATCGCAGAATACCTTCGTGCCAGGAACTTTGAGACCACTGCCAGCACTTTGGCACACTCTGAATCGCCCCTTCAAAAGGGCTCCTTTAGACACCGTGTGACCCAGCTGCACGGATGAATTGGTGCAAGGACTGCAACAAGGCAAGTTATCACACCGAAGTGAACGCTCCGAGCGACTGCCTGACAAAGAGGCATTCGGAGATTGCCGGACTGAATTCAGATTTAATTTTTACCTTTATTTCCACGTAAAACGAACATGTGCCCCTGCTGCGGTTCGAAGGGTATCGACAGTGGAAAAAACAACGTGACATCTAATTCTGTCGACAGAGTGTGATGGAGCGGTAGATACAAGCGACGCACAATGAAAGTCTGGGCATGCCGGCCGACATGAGCTGTTCCGCCAATGATTACGAAAAAGCACCTTATACCTAATCGTTGGCCTTAACACTCGCAACAACAACGAACGCACGTTAATTAACAAATGTTTCCCAGCAGAAGGCGAGGCAGCGACTATGAGGCGCTCCGTGGTGCAGAGCTTAGACATATACTCAGCAATTCTGGGCAAAAGCATTTTTGGAGGGAAAGAGCTTATGAGCACAATTTTTTCGTATATTTTTAAGATTTCACTATCACAGTCAATATACCCGCAGATCCCCCGTCGGCAAGCTTGATTTTTTTTTTTTTTGCTAATAACGTTTTTGCTATTGTCAAAAGCTTTCCCCATTCGTTTTCGAAGGCAGTCTCAACTGCTCCATGCGAGCGATGGAACAAACACTATAAAAGATTTTGCTACATACCGGAAACATGGACCATCACCGTCAATAATTCTATACTAGTACCTTAAAGTTTTCCACTATTCAAAATTTTTATCCAATAATGTTGGACATGACAATTTGCATTCGCTGCGGTTCTTCCGTGCGCACCGCAATCTCAAGCTTTCTGGCATTCCTCATCTATCGGAATGCGGCGGCAGGGTTCGAACCCGTTGCCTCGTGATCCATTAGCGTAACACCGATAGCAACGGAGCCACCGCGGCGGACGCGTGCGTACATACATGCAGTGTGCGTGGCGGCGTCTTTCGAGCACGACGGCCAACTGCTCTGCGGGAAAGTACGAGGAAAATCGACGCCCCCCCGTCCCCCGCAGACTGCGAGCGACAAGTGGCGCCCTCGAAGGAGCGACAGCGCAAACCGCTAGCTCATCATCCGGAGGCTGGCGCCAATCAGTGCGTCGTCCGACGCAGCTGCCGGCACCGCCGCTGGACACTGGTCGGAGAGCCCCGTCCGGACGAGTCGGTGAGGTGGGCAGGCTAAACGCGGCGGTCACGGCCCTTCATGATGGCCGCGCTCTGAAGCCTCGAAGCAAGGTGCGCTCCGAGAAACATTTGAGCATCCGGAAGTGTCAGTCCAGCGCGAGGAACTGCCACCGAACCGGCAGGCGAACGCCAAACTCTGCCCAAGCCGGCCTCAAGGCAGAGAGAATTCATTACCAAGAAAGGCAGAGGGCCGGCATATGCTCAACCACAAGGTGTGCACCCAGCAGCCCGCGGAACAGCACATGACCTCTCATTCATTAAGGCCATGTCGCCAGCGCCGCCAGCCTGAATTGCCGCTTTGGAGCATGACGCGCCCTCCCCGCATGCTCCGGGGATGGCGTGGCATTCGGTCGCGCTGCACAGTGCCTCAGCGCGGCACTTACTAATGGATTATGCGGGGACCATCAAGGCCGACGGTCCTGGCGAATGATAGGTGCGCCGCACGCATGGCTGGGCCAATTACGCGTGCCCTGCACATGACAGCGGTACCAGTGCTTTTCTGCACGGCATTCGGCCCGACGACCCTGTCCGCGTTTCCGCAAAATGGTCTCTGCGGGGTGGTGCAAGGTGAGTGCGAACTCTGGGGCGAGATAAGCTTGGGGTAACTTATCCCGGACCCCTTAAATCGGCGATGGTAATGCCTCTGCGCGCCCCAAAGGTCGTGACCAAATAGCAGACAGTCGCCAGCATTGTGCCAACTATATACGCACGCGATGTCTGCCGCTGGTGACTGCCAGTCGCGAATCGAGCCCACTTACATTGAACACATGCTTCATGGCGCCCTAACGATACGACTAATGCACTGGCAGCGATGGTCGCCTCGGCAGCGCCGACAGACGTAACAGTGGCGACGTGAGCTCCTGCTTAAGGTCCACCCAGCATCAGAAAGAATCAGAACCAGGAATCATATTTCTTAATGCGTGAAAAATTCCTATAACACACTAATATGAATGAATGAATGAATGAATGAATGAATGAATGAATGAATGAATGAATGAATGAATGAATGAATGAATGTTTTATTTTAGCTTTTGCCGTACAGTACAAGAACTGTGGGTGACGAAAAAAAAAGCCAGTTCGATGACCGCTTGACTAGCTTCGTCACCCATAAAATTCGACAAGTCAGCAGTGGCAATGCGTTTACACAAAGGAGAACACTTAGGGGGAAGTCCCCAAGTCAAAAACTATAATGGCACCACCTGCCGCCCTTTCGCCATTTTCGATCCGAACGCCAACAAATCCCGGTCGAGTTTACGCACAGTGTTTGTCAAAAATATACAGCCCAAAGGGCCTTCTTCTGAGCCCTGCAGCGGGGCTCTTGCATACTCAGGGACCCTAATCTCTGGAAGGCGGGAGGAACTTAAGTCCTGAACACTCCCAAGTTTAGTACTGTCAAGTGTGCTAAATATCCCCGCTACACCACTTGGAAGCAAACCCCTAGTGCTGTATATTTTTGAAAAAGACTGTACGTACATCTTGCACCTACAAAAGTTGCAACCACAAAATGCGCGTGCATGGTCCTCGACCCATACACCTGTCTCTCACGCCGCTGCCCCTTGCGACTGATAACTGACCATCTCAGGTCAGGTTCAATGCAATCTTTTCATGCATGAGATAGCTCAGTGCAGGCCGCGCGTAAATGATGGAACGACGGTAATCACGGCGACATGCGCACCACGGCGACACGTTGCAGCGCCGCTTCTGACAGCCTCACGCGAGGCTCAGCAAGCGGTTTCGCGCAATCCCCGGCGGTTGTAAGAGCCAAGCAGCCGCTTCCGAAAGGGTAGAATAACAAGTCCAATAACACGAACAAGAAAACAAGAAGCGTGATTCCGCTCATAAATAAACACGAATAGAGCGCGGCTCTTTAGCTTCCTGCGGTAATGAATTCAGTATCGTATCTCGAAGGTCGGAAATGCCGTCGCCGCCGCTGCTGCCCTTGCAGCGTGGAGACTTGCCTCGTGTAGATAGCATTATTGTGCATTCGTCCACTAATGAAATGAAAATGCCAGATTCCGTGCGAGCGCCCTCACGACGCGCCTGAACGGACTGCCATCGATACGAAATATTTTTAAATAATTTCTAAAATCTCAACTTACTGACTTGGAATTCGTTAAGCCTTCGCTTTTAATTTTAATCTGACGCATTGTTTGCGTTTTTTGGAGTTCTAACTTTAAGCTCTGTATAAAGCCAGTTATTTATGCAGTTTGTGCCGCGAGAAGCACGTGGCTACAAGCAACTATCGCGCGCCGCTTTCGAAGAAACATTTATTCGGACAGGACGCCAGCCTCTTAACGTCGAACTGATTTCTGTCATAGCATAATGTTTTGGTGCGGCATCTTTCCACACCGGGCCGTCCACACGGCATGAGTCCAGCGCGTGCTCCGTCATCGCGGTCAAGTATAAAGAGACCACCGCTTCGCATACATCCACGGAGGAACGCGGCGGCGCGAGGCGTGGTCGGCCATGCTCAGGGACCGTCCGCGGGGGACCTCTAGTATTTAGGAGGCGGCCGGAGCGAGCAGTTCGCGGATGCTGCCTGTGCCGGTGGATGCATCGTCTTGCGCAAGCGAAGCGGCAGCAGTACGAAAAACGCAGGCCCAGCAGGAAGTCCCGGCGCCCTTAATTGGCGACGTTGCGCAACTACCACATTACGCGCTGCTCTGCACGCAGAGGGATGGCGTGGTCATGCGCCGTCCTCCGGCGCAGGAGGGCTTGCGTCATGGGCGATGCCTCCGCTGCGCTGGGCGCCTCGGCAAGAACCGGCGGCCGTCCGGGGCTTCCATTCCTCTTCGGGCTTTTTTTCCCCAACTCGCCCCATTAGTCCGGACTGCAGCGCCCTGGACGTCATCAGGAAGGCGCTAAGGACGCGCCTGGCGCTTAGCCCTACCGCGCCGCCGCCGGACGGAGGAGTCCCCGGCACCGCGCGCGCGGCAGTGCGAGCCGAAGCGCGCGCGGACGAGCCCCCGCGTTGCCCAACGGCGCTCGGCCGAGCATGCCCGGAGAAGAGAAGGGGGCCCGCTATCAGCCACGCCCGATCACTTCGCGTGAAAGACACGCCAGCGACGTCCTCGACGGCGGACCGGTTCCACAGACGCGACGACGGAAGCGGCGTCGGGTGGACGAGGAATTAAAATGCGATGCTACCCAGCCGTATACCGTGTACCGCCGATAAGCGGCACCTCAATCGGTCGTTGCAAAACGCCCTCACAGCGCCATAAAACAAGCGCCTTTATCGGGTGCTCCGAAGAGGGCAGAGCCTTTCTACTCGCCGGCGGCGGCTTCTGGGCGCCCATTGAGGCCCGACGGCTGCCTCCCGTCGCACCCACGGGCTGCTACACAACGCTGCTGTTGCCGCTGCGGGGGTCACGACTGCCGGAAAACGGATGCTCGATCGTGCGCACAGACTGCGTTGCTTGTGGCTCGAGGAAAACGCAGTTCTTCCCCATAACTGCGTGTGTGTGTGTGTGTGTGTGTGTGTGTGTGTGTGTGTGTGTGTGTGTGTGTGTGTGTGTGTGTGTGTGTGTGTGTGTGTGTGTGTGTGTGTGTGTGTGTGTGTGTGTGTGTGTGTGTGTGTGTGTGTGTGTGTGTGTGTGTGTGTGTGTGTGTGTGTGTGTGTGTGTGTGTGTGTGTGTGTGTGTGTGTGTGTGTGTGTGTGTGTGAGAGAGAGACGCGCGACCCAGGTACGAAACGACGGGAATACATATATACAGGGTGTCCAGGCTAACTTTAGCCAAAGGTTAGAAAAGAAAATATTTGAGGTAAGCCAGGGAAACCACTTAAATACACCTACAAACCGGCTTGCGCATCATAGGCAATTTTTAGTTGTGTTATTAATTAATTAGCAATTAAAATAATTTTTCTGAATGAGTAAATATCGACTTTAGACAGTCTAATGTGAATAAGCAAGTTAGAGAGCAACTTCAGAAACCCCCATTCCATTTATTTTCGATAAAGAAACCCTCACGTGTATCTTTTTTCCGAGCTCAGAAGAAAGCCCGCGAAATAAAAAAAGAAGAATCACGTGACTAGAGCATTGGCGAGCCACGATTGTGCTCCTCTCAATCCTGGCTTGAGTGAACGAAATCAGCTGCTGGCAAGGCGACCTCGGTTTGCGTTGTTAACCGAGAAAATGGCGGTGTCTCAGGACGAAAAGTGTCCGTCGAAAAGCGCATGAGAGCTGGCCCGCTTCAACAACGCGCATTTTTCACACGATATTAAGAGCAACACATTAAAATAGGCAGTGTCATAGTGTCGTCCGTCGGCGCTTTGATATAGCCTTTTAGTACTGTCCGAGAGCACACTGCAGCATTAGCTTACTGCAGCACCGCCCCACAGGGCTCAATACTATAGTGCCGTGTCGAAAAGGGTCTGCTCCCTGCCGCATCATGACAGAAGGCGACAAGTGCAAGTGGCCAACATTCGCAGCACCCGATGCCGGGAGCTTACCGAAAATGGTGCCACCCACAAGCGCGGTGGACGATGGCGCTCTGTCAGTGCAATACTCCCTGGTCGTCGCTACGCCTATAGCTCGTTTCGAAGCAACAGTGCACAACGCTTTGCAATTGGCCAGCGCTATAATAAATGTTCCACTCAAGGCGCGGTTCTACTGTCAGCCCCACTGTCTCGTGCTAAAATAAAGAAATGATTGATTCCAGCATCACTTTAGCAGCGGAGCTATTACCGCACAAGCAGACCGGGTGAGTCGCGACGCACCGGAGGCAGCTGCTGTGCGGCTCTGAGCAGAAACTTGTCTTTATCGCAGTTCTAACTGCTGCCAGCAACTCCGAACTGGTCAGCGATCCTCAAGAAAGATTTATTTTTGACATTCCTTTCTCCCAGGGCTTATTATTTTTGAGAATAACATATCTTAGCACGCTTTCCTGACGCTGACGCCAGGGATCCGCCGTAGAGATGTTGGCTTGGCGCGGACGTCTTGCGGGAGGCGCGGTGGTGCACGACGGTGTAGGAAGTGCTGCCGCCGGATGGCACTCTAGATACCGCGTTGTAAATAACCAAGATACAGTCGAGCCCATTTATAGTGAACCTGACGGTCGCGCGGATAGCGTTCGCTGTATCTGAGGTCCGTACTAAGTGCGACTATGATACAACCAAAAATACCAAGTCGGACAGTGTAGGTCCTTCACGCGTGTCTGCTGATTCCACCTACACCCTATTACGGCGTTGTCCAAGCTCTCCAGTGCAGTCGCATGCTCCTCGCTGAGAACCTTGCTACCATACAACTAATCGCGCTGGAAGCACTTACGGTGGTAGTAGGTAGGCCTCTTAGCCATCGTCCTCATCAGATTCCTGACACTGCGAGCGTTCTCGTATACTTTGCATACTATTATATTCGTCAGTGTATGGGTTTCCGATGTCGACGTCATTATCCGCGCCAACGAAGTGGGACGACCCAGTGGGAACGTGGGAACGAAGTGGAACATGGCGTAGTGGGACGACCTCAGGAACTTCATGTTGGACCGTTCTGCTTACGCTGGTGGCGACTCCTTTCGCCTCCATACAAATGCTGACAAACGGAGGCTCGGCAGCCTCGCTGATTCGGAGGAACCACGTCGTCTACGAACTGACTAATGCTATATACGCTTCCTTTGGTGGACCCCGCCCTCGCGGGTTGACCGTACGACGCCACCAAAATAGCTCGCCGCAGCGCAGCGAGATGAGACCATTTAACCGGGCGAGGTATTTAACTGACATTTAACGTTGCAGGGGGCGGACACTGAAAGCGTCAAGTCCGGTAGGCACCATTCGCTGGAAGCCAGCGGGCTCTAACATACTCACGAAATGACTGAACCACCGGTGTCACACCCCAGATGCACTCGCGCAACAAATGTCCACGCTGCGGTAACGTGCCTTCTCTCTTAACGGCGTGCAGGAAACGCGCCGGGCGACGAAGAGCTTCGCTAATATGCTGCAGTCCATTCGTCAGCGGGAGACCTCTCTCGACCTACCCCTGCAGCGCTCGATACGCGAGTGGAAGTGCAGTGAATTTTAAAACCCAATGTGTAGCTCAAGGGGACATTGTGTAGTATCCGTACAAGGTCAGACTTCGTGAACAATATCAGTACAAAACAACAGAAAGGCGCCAGCAACACAACCCTACGCACTGTTCCGAGCTCCACCGATCTAACTCTGACTGTGGAAGAACTCTCGGCGCATGGTGATGGCTATGCTTATGGGAAGCACACACCCACGAATGGCGCCACTGAAGGAGGGATCAGAAAACGTAGTTGCCTAAGACTGATCGTACTTCATTAAGAAAGCTCAACAGAAGTTTGGCCGCATCGGCACAATAAGGACACTAAGCATACTTTATCTACCGTATACTATTGGCCTGGTAAAATAAGTGACAATGCCGCATTTATTCGCCACTATGACACTTGCCAAAAATGCATGAACCCGCAAGCCGAAAATAAAACAAATAGCATGGTTGTCCGGCTGAATAACCTTTAGGCCAAAATATTGGCCATGGATAATGCTAAGAAGCCTCGCTCAGTGCGGCCCTCCTATAAATTCATTCATATTTCTATCGGCCACGTCATTCAATCGCTACGCCTGGCTAATAAAATTAATCCGAAGCCTCCACGTAAAGAGAGAGACGAGGGCGGAGGCAACGCGGTGAACACGGCTTGTCCCGCGACCGCATCGTAGCGCCAAGCGGCGGCTCTGAGGGAAGAAGGCGGGAATAATGCAAACATGTCTACTAATTAGCCAGTATTTTATAAGCAACCCTCTCGTTACTCCTCCATTTCGGCACCGCGCTAGACTGGCGAGGCCGAAGCCAGCCCTAACCAGGTATATAACCACGCCTGTTTGCGCAGATAAGAGAAATACTGGTTTAGAAGAAGCCCACTGAAAGGTTTTATGGGCACCGCCACGAGAGGCCGCTTCTTATCTGCCCGCGGCTTCCTCACTTTCCTGCCGTGCATCCCTGCAGGGGCGTCTCTGGTGGCGCGCCCGCTTTGCCAATCCACGGCACAAGCGTTTATCTGCTGCTGCTCGGTGGTGCGGCCCGACTAAGTAGCACTCGCACTAGTTTAGCCCCAACCACAATGCTGCGCATAAAATCGCCGGATACTCGCCTGCCATGGCCCGTCTTCGGCGTTTATTCGCCGTTGCCTGTCCCACGTGGGACAGGCAACGGGGTACCCCTTCTCGTGGTGTAGTCTAAGCATCTACTTATTGCAGGTTTTACTATTAGCGCGCGCGATTACCCGTCGTCAGCGATAGAAACGAGCTGGTGCATCCTCATGTGTGCTGCTATAAAACAATGGGGCCGAAAGAGAGGGAGAGCGGCCGATGTAGCGCACTGCCACCTGCCGCCATTGCGCGCGAAGAGACGCGTGTCCAAAGCACTATAGGAAAGCGCGCGTCCGTGGCGCGAAAATGCAGAGGAAGAAATAAAACAACGCACGTTTGCGTTAGCGTATTAATTGCCTACGCGGAAAACGAGCGCTGCGCGCCCTGTGGTCTCGGAGTTTAGCTAGCCGGGCTTGTGACCCGCGCACGGTTCGAGCTTGGCCAGGAGAGAAGGCACTGGATTGAGTGCTCGCTTATGAGGACTGCTATGCTTCTGGAGCTCGTGAAGCGGCGGCTGCACTTGGGTAAGTTCAAAGAAAAGCCACTCTGCAGAAGATGGCGGCCGGTCGGCGAGATTGTCTCAGCAAGCTCATAAACACTTCCTCAGTCCCTATGCTTTGCGCTTGAGCGGAGACCGGGCTAGCTATCGCTGCTCACCTCATTTCAGAGAGCGGCGCGTCCTGCCGAACGAGGCAGGCCCGATAAGTCGGGCGCACATCAAACACCTGACGCGCCGAGAAGGAGAGCGTCGCCGCGCATCTCGCCCCGGGCGCCTCCACGGCCCCAGTGCGCGCCGCAACCAGGAATCGCGAAGAACCACGGGCGACGCACGACCGCGATCCGATCCTGCCGTTAAGGGTGCCGGCAAGTACGCTGGAATCTACCGCCGCGATTCGACCTGGCCTTATCACATCGGCAAGCGAGCCATCGGTTGCGCTTCGAGCAGCACGCGCGCCATTTTTCTCCGTCCTCCCAAGGCGCGCGGGACACAGCTCACGCAACCGAGACCGCCGCCGAGGAAGCCCGCGCCGACTCTGTGAAGCAGCCACATGGGAGAGTATAGTAACACGCGTGCGAGACAATAGGGAGTTTTAGTTTCACGTACGCAAACGTGAGAAGTCTACGTAGCATACGCGCATGTCGTTTCAAACCCTTTAGTTGCACGTACGCGACACACGCCGCGCGTAGGGTGCCTCGATGCCAGTGCCGCCGTTCCCAGGTGGAGACAACATAAACGACGACGCCATATTAAATCACAACTGGCCTCTCCCATGTACCGCGAAATGCTCGAGTGGTAGCTTAGTGTAGCTCTCGCTGCAAAAGGCCGTTCAAGTTAAAGCACTTTGAAGCGCGCCGAGAGCATGAACGGCGCCGTTGCAAACGCTAGCGCCGCTGATCCCGTGTGATTCAATATGGCGGCGCCGCTGAAGTTGTCTCCACCCGGGGCGGCGCTGGCATCGAGGCGCCCTAGCCGCGCGTAGTGTTCCTGTATATGCTCACGCAGGGAGCTCCCTGCGGGAGCATATACAGGAACACTAGCGAGCTCCCTGCGTGAGCATATACAAGAACACTAGCCGCGCGTTCTTCCTAGCGCCAACTACTGACAGATGCAGACACTGCTGTAGCCACTCTAAGACAAGACGAGTCAAAGCCAAGCCAGTCGAACTACGTCGGAGCGCTGCTTCGTTAAGCTTAACAGCTGGGAAATCGCCTTTATATCTGAAAAACAAAAGCTATTTGTCGCTTGAAACTTTATGCGAGGGTAAGAATGGGCAAATCGAAGGCGAATACAACAGTTTAGAACACGATATCGCGTCGAGGGATTAGCGACGATGCTGTTATCGCTGTGAAGCGGGCGGGCAGGGCGCCGCCATGTTTGTCAACGCTACGTACGCAAGCAACGCAAAGACAGCAACGTAAAAATCCGAATCTCACGTACGTACATGAGACTCGCGCATACCCTTGCGTTCTGCGCATGCGCACTGGTCACCCGTAAGAGCTCTACGTACGTGAAACTAAAGCTCTCTAATATGTGTATACAACTAGGTCGGCATCACTATAAAACGATTGTCATGTGAACACAGTTATATTTCGCCAAGAGCACTGCTTCACACAGAGTGGAAGGCAAACCCGCAGAAGCCGCACCACTGCAGCCTTGCGCATTTCGAGGTGCACCGCTGAGCAGACGCAAACGTATACGAACGCTGAGTGCAAACGAAAATACAAGATACATTTATTCTGACAAATTTGAAGAAGCCCAGATGTAAGCCGCTAAGTACATTTGTTTTGAATATAAGGACTGGTGCCTGACTCTCCTATTCAATAGACCTATCCCTGTTTGCAAACAATGTGACTTAAGGGGAGCACGTGGGCAAGAGGCAGCGCTGAAAAAAACAAAACAGGCTTGCTTGGCAAAAGCAACATTTCCGGTCCGATCTACCTGCTGGGCGGAAGGTCGCGGAGTTGACTGACGACGTGTATGTTCTTCCAGAAACTGCATATTAACTGCGTGCTGCCTGCAGTGGCCACTTTGACTGAGCGGACTGTGCAATACATTATGAGTCAAGCACAGAATGACAATGCGTTACGAATTCTGAGGTTTAAGAGTTTGGATTCAAGTTTTGGTATTAATCTGAATGCCCAAACCACTTTGCAGTGGTTCAAGTGCGCGAGATGAACTTGTGAGATGTGGGTTTTAAATGGGAGATGTATTCGAGAGTTGGCCGAGAGTTTTGCTCAATAACGATCAGCTGAAAGTCAGCGCTCGGGTTGCGCATGCGTTTCCTTCGTCCTTGTCTTGTTTACGCTGTTTTAGAATGCATCAAGGCCTGCACCTCAGCGAAAGCAGACGACGGCCTTCAGTGACAAGAAAACGGTACAGTGTGCGCTGCGTATCCTTGACCTAGTCCATATTTGTTGCACACATTGAGCCTGAGTGACGTTCGCAGATAGCGGCAAGCGCACAGTAGCCAAAGCGTACCGATTTCTCCCGTTGCACGGAACAACAGGAAACCATTTGTGGGGAGTGACACTCTGGTGTCAGTCGTTTTCGGCTGTCGAAAGCAGCAATTTACTCTCTCCTCCGGCCCACCACGAGACCTTTATTCGCGTCAGTGTGCCGCGCACGCTGCACCGCCCGTCGGCCCCGTAAATTCTCGACGGTGATCACGAAGCCGACCGACTGGCGTTGCCGGACTGTTTGCGGTGCGCAAGTGCGCGGCGCCCCGGCCGGGTAGCGAGGGTCCTTGAAGTGGCTCGGGGCGCCCCGGCCGACGCTGGGGTCACGGCGCCCGGCGGAGGCGCGGTACTCGCGCTATATACCGCGCAGGCAGCGGCGGCCTCCAATAGAAAGAGCACTCCGCGGCCTGGGAGCGGCTCGGTCGCCGGCTCACCGCGAGTAGCGAGACGGGCTCATGACCGATGCCTGGCCAAGGCTGCACGCAAGCGAAAGCGGGCAAAATGTAGAGCGAGACACGTGGAACGAGGTCCGCGATCAGCCAGTCGCCGCATGCGAGCCTGCACGACTGTCCCGGGCGAGAACCGGCATCGGCAGGAAGCGAGCGGCCAGTGACCCGAAATAGCGGGCCTCAATCCTTCTTCGGGGTGACGCGCGCGGGGCAGACGGATTGCAGAGCGTCAGTTCGAGCGCCCTGACGGCGCCGAAATTATCCGGAGGCCTGCACGGGCCGCCGGGCGCTGGAATAAAGACCTCATCCATCACAATGCACGCCTGTACCGAACACCACAAACTGACAAGAAAAACGCGCAAAATTAGCCAGCCAGGGGGAAAAGGCGTCAACATGCATTGGTTACGCCAGTTCGAACAAATCACTTAATAACGCCTTCGAGGGTGCTAAGCGCTCAATATTGAGGGGTGCTGAGTATACGCGCAGCGCCGCACGGTATGAGACCCGAATTCGTTAGGGCGCCTCGTGTTACCTCCGCCGTAGAGGTGATATAGCGTAGCGCGGCCTTCACCTAAGACCAGCTCACTTTTCTTGTACCGTGGCCCCAAATTTACCCAGGTTCTGATAGCCGAGTTGGGTGGAGAAACCTGTCTCTGTCGTGCCGGCACCGAGCCAGGTTAAACTTGGTTGGGGCCGACGCATGCGCACGCTGCTCCCGACTTCAGGAGCTGCATGCAGCCGCCACGCTGTGCTGTTCAGGCAGACGAACAGCGCAGCAGCTGCCAGAGAAGCGTCGTGCTGTCCCATACTCCACCCCTCCTGTTGCTGCACTATATACCGTCTAAAATGCAGCTACTGCGCCACTCGGCGGGTGGCTTACTAGACAGGCTCCCTATCAAGCTATAGAGCTGAAGCGACACAAGAAAGAGGGCCGCTCAAACTGTTTAATTTCCAGGTACCATGCTACACTCACCAGTCCCGCACAAGTTATCGGTGGTGCCTTGCATCGCATAGCCCAATGTCTCTAGCCAGAACTGATTTCATGATAACTTTTACGTGCACCACGTGCATACTGCAACTTCCCAGTTCACCACGCCGAGCCCCGGCTGTAATTGTTCACTGCAGGCAGGCACGGCTTTAGGCACGCCTGCTGGCGTTCTCTAACGTCTGCTACGAATACAATAAGGCTTACCGATCGACATCAGCGCCGCCTAGGTTGACGCGAGCAGTACAGAAGAGAGTTCGTGAACGGTAGCGGGGAATACGAACGTGAGGAAGACGGAAACTTTCTGTGAACGCCTCTAGAACTCAGGCTGGTTTCGTTTCAGTTAAGGGCCTGAAAGTGTCTCGAAAGTCTCCTTCGCGTCTTGTTCCCACTATTTCGTGCGCTGTTTGCCCGCTCACGTGTCCGCAGCTTTCACGAGGAGCACTTGCAATCACTTTATGCGCCGAAACCATAGCCCGTAGAATCGCCCGTGAACCCACACAGCTCTACTGATAAACATAGGAAAAAGTAAAACGCAGCGGTCCGACAGAGAGCGAGATAGAGTAAGAGAGAGATGTCGGGGGTTAAGACTGAACGCGATGCGCGCAGAGCATCATCGCCTGATGACGCAACGCCACAGGGCCCCGCGGCCGCGCATCGCCTGCAGGGCCTGCAGAGACGGTGACTTCCGCGCAACCCCGGCTCTTCTTCCCCACTCGCGCAGCAATCCTTCGGGCGCCATTTATTGTGGCACCGCCAAGACTGAGTGGCGCTAGAGTGGTCATTATACCACCCCGCCGAATTGCATCGTTACGAATCGGTTCAGTGAAACGCGCCCTCCGAGCATAGCCACTCCGCACGATCCGGGTCTCCGAGCTGCACAGTCAGGTCAACAGCGAGAGAAGGGGGGGAGAGAGGGGGGGGGGGCTATAGCTGCCGGACGGAGCCCGTGGCTGCACGCGTGCCCGAGACAATGCACGTGCGAAACTCCTCTGATGGGCGTCCGACAGTCCATTCCTTCTCGGGACCGCCACCGCGCTCACGCCGGCAACACGGCCGACCGCGCCACAACCGCAGCTCGCGGAACAGCGGCAGATTAATGGCCGCGCCGCGCCGGCCGGCGCTTCAAAGGAGCCGCCGTGCGAGCGCCTCTCATCTGCGTCGCGTAATCGCTGCCAACTATTACGATCGGGTGGCGCGCATAACGCGCCGTTGGTCGGCCCGTACGGACGCGCTCGGGGGCCGCACACACAGCCGCTCCGATGGCTCAAGCGCGCTTAAAATGCAGGCGTTCCGCGCGACTGGTGCGGCTTCGGCGCGCGATTCCCGCGCGCTGTCCACATGCCGCTCATTTCGAAAGCGGTAGGAGAATTATGATACAAAAAAAATGATACTTTCCGCCGCACCAACCATGATCAGTTTCCGCGAGAAAAGCGGCACCGACCAACCGGTCCATTCATTTGTTTCAGTAAGGACGGCTATTCGGACCAAGTGCGCACCGCGCGTAATTCTAGGTTTAGAGAGAGTCTCAGCTCGAAGGGTGCGGCCGTGAATAGTGCTGCAGGTGTGAATCGCCCACTTAGGCCGCGTTACTGCGTGCAGGCGAGGAACGCACCAACTGCATGCACTTATATACGAAGCTCATTTCCGAGGGCGAGCCTGGCCTCTGCAATGGGGCCGCGTTTAAGGGGGACCACGCGGTTGAGCTTCAAGCGTTAAACTATATTCAGTTACGGGAGGTCCACGTGTGAGGCACTGCAGTTGCGTCCGTGCTTGCAGTACAACGTACACAGCGCGAACCTTCACCAAGGCTGGCAGGAGCAAAGCTCTGGCTGTAATAAGCTGTCTTTAGTGTTTATTTCAGCCTGATTAGTGGCAAAAGTTCACTTACCCTTATTTGACTTTTCGATGCAGACACAACGAGGGCACCTTCTCACGTCATAAAAGAAGAGCACGCGCACTTTGCTGGTGCATGGGAAATTGCGCAATATCTATATGGGTCGCGACTGCATATACACTAATAACCAGATGAGGAAGCGAGAATTATGAGTCCAAGAATAGTTAAGATGTCGATTCCACTGAAGAAGACCGGCCACTCCAGCATTCAGATGCGTATACAGTCAGCAGAAAATTTCTCTTCCGTAGCTATCCCAGCAACTTAGAATTGACACCTACAGCCCATATTGAAGCCTGCGCAGTGATGGTAACCTGACGCAATTATTACACTGCGCACCGACTGACCTTATGCTGTGACCGCATACTCAATTCTAAGTTACCGGGATAGTTGAGTAGGAGACATTTTCTGCTGACTGTAGTCATCTGAATGCTGGAGTGGCCGCTCCCCTTTAGTGGAATCGACATCTTAATTATTTGGAACACATAATTGCCGCTAACTCATCTCGTTGTTAGTGTATGCAGTCGTGACCTCAGGGAAGCTAGAGACAAAAAAATATACAAGAATATTGCTCAAATTCTTCCGCATAGAAAACGCGGAAGCGCAAACGAAGCGGACCAGTACGTGCCGAAGAGCGAGCGCAGTGAAGCGCACCGTAATGGGACAAGATAGATGCATAACGGGCGAGCGGCCCGCCACTCGCTACCACTTTATTGGAAAATGGTCATTATGCCCACCGAAACCAGCTTGTCCGAGCAATCCGGGTCTCTTCCCTCAGCGGGCACAGTGCGCGCTGGAGGACGGGGAATGTCCTCCATAGCGGCGTGATCGGAGGCGGTCGCCTCTCCGGTGGTCCAGGTTCGGCCTGAGTAACGATGTCCGAACATGCCACAGGTCCAGTTTCCTGCCGCCCCGCGCGCTTTTTGGTGTCAGCGGTACGGTTCCTCATCGTGTCGCGCTGAGCGACTAACAACTTGGCGCAAGCGCGGAAAGCACACGCGACACCGACTTTGCGAGCAGAAGTGTGTGCGCCATTCGGTGTAGGCCCTGCCCCCAACACAGTCGTATCGCTTGTGCGAATAGCGCGAGGGCCGTGGATGCCAGTCATGGTGATCTCGAGAGAGCCGTCTTTTTTTCCGGGGGGGGGGGGGGGGGGGGGGCTTGAAGACAGCTGATCACCTCCGCTAACCAGGTCTGTGTCGTGTCGTGCGTTGTAATCGAAGACTCGGCGTTTTGAACGTCTATGAAGTCACCGAGTGAACGCCGACGGCACATTCACCGCGCCACCGCGGCGGCTGCTCCGACGTGCGCGCTCGCTCCTCCGTTCCCCCCTGAGTGCACACCCGTCGCAGGCAAACAGCCGCGCACAAAACATCAGCCAAAAATGAGGCAATGCGGCCGAAGGAAAACGTGCCTTAAAATATCGAAAGCCTACGATTACTCAGGATACGTCTTTACTTGGAAATGAGAATTTACTTTATGAAGTAAACTCTCCCATCTCCGTAAGATTAATCGCCCATTTCGTCGCAGAACTGTAAACTCGTGGTCAGCAAAACGTTGACGGATGGGCTACACCAACGAGACTGTCTGCGTTCGCTGCTGCCTTGGGCCAACCTATACCGTGCTTAGACGAACACGCTTCGGCACGGTAAAGAGCCGCGGCTCATTAAGGACGTCCAGTTGTTTAGCAAAAAAAAAAAATCATCCATCAGCGATGGCAGCAGTGCCTGCGCTGTCTGGTGCGAAGCTCCCACCGGGCGGTCTTTTTCAGCCCAACGCGTAGCACGCACTAACTATATTAGGTCCGGTTACAGCGATCCTAAGCTAGTTATGAACGACCGTAGCTATAACTGGAAGGGTGTGTATAGTCAACTATACAAACGCTTAATCACGCACTGGCGAAGGGACGCGAATGGTGACTGCAGCAACTTCAACCCCACACTTCTGCAATGCTTCCGCGGTTGGCTCGCCCCTTTCGTGGAGGCGCAGAAGTGGCGAGATGCGCCTCCTCCATGGCGAAGCGCGTGCAGCACCCTTCCCAGAAAGAAAGGGCCGTTCGCTTTCGCGAATGCATATTCATGTTTCGAACGCTGCAGCAGCCGACGATACGCGCGTGAAGCAGAAATATGTACACAACCTTGATAATGATACACACGGAGAGCCTCAATGCAATCCCTGGTGTGCGTCCCCCCGCATAAGCCTCAAGCGGCGGCGCCGCCATTTTTACCCCTGACCAAGCACCTCGCGTGCAGCTCTCGCTGTATGAATCCCAGTGCAGCAGGGAGACTTGGCGAAAACGACGCTCACGAGAGAAGTCCAGGTGGACTTATCACTTCCCGTGATAGTGGGTAAACCTTGCTTTCCGGATGATTGCCTAATTATTGCCCCGATGAATCCGACACCATCCTTCTGAACCCATCACTCACGACATCACTCGAGGGGTGGATAGTCAACTGCGTCTTGAATTCCTGACGATGAGCAGCCCCGGCAGGCATAATAATTCCCCTCGCTGTTATTGCATCAAGCGTGTCCGTCAAAATGTCCGGCCACTGCAACCCGAAACCTTTAAAACGTCGTAGTCACAATGACTGGCCGCCACAATGGTGCGCACAACAAGATTGTTCCTTAAGCTCGCAAACTGATCTCGTCGTTAAAAAAAAATAGTAGACATAAGCTTACCAGCTTAGCGCATTAATCAGCGAAAGCTGACTGGCATTAGCGGCCGAGAGGTATCGAGTGGCAGCTCTGCTTTGACGCTTGTACTCGCCGCGGTGGCTCAGTGCTCAGAGCGCTCGGCTATTGAGTCGGAGTACAAAAAGCCCCTCTATCTTCTAGGAGTACCCGGGTCCGAACACAGGCGCGGCGGCCGCGTTTCCATGGAGCCGAAACGCAAAAAGTGCCCGTGTGCTGACACGCCGCGGTGGCTCAGTGGTTAAAGCGCTCGGGGCTATTGAGCCGGAATACCCGGGTTCGAACCCGACCGCGGCGGCCGCGTTTCTGTGGAGGCGAAACGCAAAAAAAATTGGCGGTCGTTTAGCTCTGGTTAAAGCTGGAGTGACGCGATAGCTACAGCTGGCTCAGTGGAACTTGGGTCACGTGACCAGCCACGTGACGAACCACGTAATCAGCCACGGCACAGGCACGTTGCTCCACACCACGTGACCAACCACGTGACAGCGTGGCGGCGCAGCCACAGGGTGGCGGCATCGCCACGCTGAGGGCTCGAAATGCTACCGTAATGTAGCTATCGCTACAAAAGGCGCTCGTGTGCTGTGCGATGTCAGTGCACGATAAAGATCCCCAGGTGGTCGAAATCATTCCGGAGACCTCCACTACGGCACCTCTTTCTTTCTTTCTTCCTTTCTTTTTTCTTCTTCTCGCACTTGCCTCCTTTATTATCCCTTCCTGACTGACGGTGGTGTTCGGGTGCCACCGAGATGCGCCATTTCTTTTCCTCAAAACCAATTTTCATTTCTTCTGCGTGCTGTGCGGTGTCAGTGCCCTTTAAGATCCCCAGGTAGCGGTCGAAATTATTCCGGAGCCCTCTACTACGGCATCTCTCTTCTTTCACCATCACCTTCCTCTCTTCCCTCATGGCGCGGTTGAGGTGTTTACCGACTATTGGCAGTTACTGCGCCTTTCATTCCTGGTGGTAGTGGTTTTATTAAAAATAATAGTAAAAAGGAAGGAAAAGATTTTTGATAGCCCCGGCATCTGCCATCGATAATGAAGCACCTGAGCTGGGGCAGCGGAAATAAAGTATAGCAGGCAGAATGGAGAAATGAAATGAAAGAGGTGAGGGGACAGGAAGAGAGGATAGGGGGAGAAGTAATATGTACAAACTATTTACACAATAAGAAATGTGTCCAGGTTGTGCGCGTGATTAGTTCAGGTTAGAGGAATTAAATCACACACGCGCACAGCACTGCGTTGGTTACAACTGGAGTGGGGCGTCCAGTTATTAATCGTTCAAGGTAGAACTCGCGGAGGTAGAACTGCGTGTAATTACCTGACGGAGAACAGACGGGACGTGTGTTCGAGGAATGCACAGAGGCTCACCAAAGTTCGCTCACGAGTGCGCGCACTGCCCTGCCTTTCATTCCTTCAAAACCGTTTTTTTAATTTTCTTCAGCTTGCGGTCTAGTTTCCAGTGTTGTCTTACTAGCAGTCTAAACCTTCCGTTGGTTTTGAGGAAAGGAAAGGCGCTTAACTGGCTCATTAGGTCAGTGGACACCTCAATCGCGTAGTGAGGTGACAATGTTGTCCACCTACAAAGCGAGGCAGTTATGCTCCTTTCCTTTTCTCAAAACAAACTGGGGGGTTTAGGCTGCAAATAAGACAAGACTGGGACTCTCCGCTGCCGCCGCACCAGGCTTCCTGTGTAATGCGCGTTACACGTAACTGTGACATGGACTCCGCTCTTGTACCCCATGTTTGGCTCTTCAACTAAGATAGTACAGCTTTCGCTGTAAATGGGATGACAACCTATACTGAGTGCAGATCCTCGTTTAAGTGCGCAACTTGCGTAAGGGTGGACAGTGCTCACCAGGTGGCTCTTTGATATTTTCCGTGTCTAGGGTGCCTCGATGGCCAGCGGCACCCTATTCAGTGTCTATAAGGCGGTAATTCGTGTCCAGAGGCCTTGCAGTTGCCAACAGCAGTCACTTGTGCTTCGAAGTATACAGCCGCCTACAGCGACTCGTCTGTGCAGTACTGGCCTTATAGGTAGAGAGCGGATGGAAGTTCGTGCCTCAAAGTACGCTAAAAAAATTGGCCCTGGCTTAACTCAGCTATGCCAGGATATACGTAGCGAGAGCTGTAGTTCCCCGCTGGTTACGCATGTTGTCGAGTTTGTTGCTGTGACTAAAATGTTAAGCATTGAAGAAGTATTCGGTGAGACACATTGTCAAAACAATTGAATAAATAAACAAAGATAAACACTGCCCGATGATCGGTAAAGTAGCACGCAGTTGTCTCAATGCTGCCTACACAGTATTTAGACTGGTTGCTTTCTCTGTGAAATCTGTGAAAGCCTGTGAAAGCTGTGGTTGTGAGGAGACCATCGCTCATCTTCTCTGTGAGTGCCCTGCATTTGCGAGTGCAAGACATACACTGTGTTGTGCCCTGGACCGCCTCGATCCTCGCCCATTAACAGAGCAAAAGATCCTCGGTCCGTGGCCACAGCAGTCGACTGCCCTCAAGGCATGCAAGGCACTCTTTGCCTACTTGAGAGCGACTGGATTGAGTGACAAATTGTGACAGCGTTGTGCGTGTGTGTGTGTTATGCCTTTTTCCCCTTCTCTCTCCCTCCTTTTAGCCCCTAATCCCTCTTCCCCAGTGCAGGGTAGCCAACCGGAACCCCTTTCTGGTTAACTTTTCCTGTCTTTCCCTCCTCCTCTTTATCTATTCTCTCAGATACACAAGGTCAATCCTTGCGGTCCAGGAACCAGAGTACCCAGGTTCGAACCCGACCGCGGCGGCTGAGTTTCGATGGAGGCGAAACGCAAAATGCGCCCGTGCTCTGTGCGATGTCAGTGCACGTTAAAGATCCCCAGGTGGTCGAAATTATTCCGGAGCCCTCCACTACGGCACCTCTCTCTTCATTTCTTCTTTCACTCCCTCCTTTATCACGCCGGTGCACTTTGATGCGTTCAGCGGTAGGTGTGATCCATACGACGCCTGCCATGGAGACCGACACCGCGGCCGTAAGGTTAAATTGGTTTTGGGGGAAAGGAAATGGCGCAGTACCTTTCTCACATATCGGCGGACACCTGAACCGCGCCATAAGGGAAGGGTTAAAGGAGCGACTCCGGAAGAAAGAGGTGACGAAGCGCGCGGCGCACCCACTCATCTCAGGTTGCCATAGAAACGGCGCATGCGCACAACTGTCCTCCCCCATGTACCATGGTAAATGCGCACAACTTGCCTCTCGCGTGTACCGCGAAATGCTCGACCGGTAGCCTAGTGTAGGTGTAGGTCCCGCTACAAAAGTTTCCTCCGCACGCCACGACACGAGTTACGGCGCTGCTGTCGGCGTGGAGTCTTTCAGCGCAGTCTGCGTAGCGCTGACGTCTACGTGACGGCGCGTTCGGACCAGGCTGCTCAGGGACGCTTTCCAATCCGAGACACGCTGTGAGAGAGGCGAAGCGGGCCAGCGCTTGCACCATGACAGCGCTGTTTAATCCTTCGGTTGTTAATTACATTCTGATCAACCACCACTCGGCCGGCTGCCAAGAAGTGCCCTGGGCCAACGCTGTGCCCACGAGCCACCTTCCAATTATGCGCTCGCCAGAGGTCGAACTCGCCGCAGACGCCAATCTGTACGCGCTTCGAAAGTGGAAAGCGCCTGCCGTGGACGCAAGCTAGCGTCACGGGCCTCGCCAGCGAATAGGGGGGCTCCGGACGGGGCGTCGATAAGCATCGGCACACAGCCGTCCTCCAATGACGTGTCCGGGCCTCGGGCGCGCAACAATTACCGCTGAGGAGCCGCGCAGCGACCATATCTCGGCCAAAGATAGCCGCCTAAGAGGGAGGCCATTTCCTCGAAGACGCCGACTTTAGCACTAATCAGAGCGCCGAGGCCGCGCACTTTTTTTCTTTCCCGCCGTGGCGCTGCGAAGGACGTAAGGGCAGCCCCGTACGCGCGGCGGATCAGACCGTCAGCACGAGTTGAATTCACGCGATTGTGTGGATACGGGCGGGCCAACTGGCATGGCGTGCTTGTCTTCTGCTTCCACGCCAAGGAAAAATAATTGAAGTGGACCGGAGAGGCGCGAGCACGAACATTCCTGAATTAATGCGCATGTGCCGCGGGAACAACTGCATCGTTCGGGAAAAGCACGCGTTGTTACGCGGTGGCCAGAATAAGCCTAGCACCCAAAATGTCCTTCCTCATCTGCTTTGATCTGTACCTGTGCGTGCAGTGGGTCGGCCTACCGGCAAACCACATGTACCCCACCCCACTTCCTCCTCGTGGTAAGCTGCTCTGCCGAGCTTTTCTAGCATGAGCAATCAGCGACGGCTGACCGCCCGGGTCCGCAGGATTGCAGAAGCCATCGGAGTCCTGGACTGAGGACCCTGCCCGCGAGGCCCGGTCCCGCAGTCACTCTTCCCAAAAATAAAGAGTTTTTGACCACCAGAAAAATTTTTACGAGCGTTTGGTGGCAGCTCTGGAGGGACGTTTAACGTACTTGCACGCAGAGCAAAAAGCGCGCGCTATATTATAGGTACAGGAGAACAGGGAATCGCCCAAGGGAAGCAATTTTTTTCCTAAGCTCGACAAATTCTCACCTCGGCAATTCCCTGACACTGAAGTGCAAGCTACAGCTGACGCCAGTAAACCAGGGTCCGAATGCTTGAAAGCATCCCGCATACGATTTCCCGGCGTACTACAGTAACATGTGCTGGCCAATCAAGTGATTGTATACCGTATACGGCTCCCCATGTGGGTTAGCTGTTCGTGACAATACAGGCACACACCCTTTTTATTTACACAAAAAAATAACATGGAAGTACACTCGCCATACGTTTCCGACCGTTATGCGTCCTATACCGCTAGGGCGCCTTTTGCTTTTTTTTTTGGCTCAGTGTTTGATGCTGTTAGCAGCGAAGTGCACTGTTGCCGCTCCTTCGTGGGCTTGTCGTTGCAAGAGCGCGCAGGGACGGACCGCAACACGGCCGCGGCGCCAACGCAAAGCGTGCATGAAAGCGACGAAAATACGAAACCGCGGCGCCCCAGAATCGAGCCACTGCGCAACAACGGCGGTCGTCGTCGGCCTTCCCGCGCTTGCATGCACGGGCGCACGCGCGGCGCTCCGACTCCGGGAAATGAGCCCGGCGAGGATAAACACGGGAGTGCCAGACGCACCGCGGCGGCCTTTCGTCGTCGGCACGGCCAGTGTGTGCCGCGACGGGACCGCGAGAGAGGCAGCGTGAGAATCGGGCCGCGCGCGCAAGCCGCAGGCCCGCCGGGCGCCACCAACCGTGGCGGATTCTTGGGGTTAACGTCGATAAAAGCCGCGGGGCCGCTTATCGCGTCGCCGCGAATCACAGCCGCGTGGCTCCTCGCGCGAGGCGCGAACTCCGGGCCCCTCTTCTCCCGCGCCGGGGGCGCTCAACTCGGCAGCAGCACAGGTGTGCCCTGGCTCTTCTCTTTGTTGTTCGGTTTCTCTCTCTCTTTGAATGCGCGCTCGGCGCGGCAGACCCGTGACGCCCTCTATTCGTGTCCCTTGAGTAAACAACTCTCTCCCTGGATGCTGCTTATTCTTTCCTCCATGCTGGTTTTTGCCACTCCGCCCTTTGAGCTCGTTGTCGACTCTTAACTCGCCTCGGAATGCGGCTCAGTGGTTGTTACGGCACTCGGCTACTGTGCGCGAAATCGCAGCACCGAATCCTGACCGCCGAGGCCGCATTCCGACGCAGATGAAACGCAAAAGACGCCCATCTGCTGTGGGATGTCGGCGCACGTTAAAGAGCCTCAGGTGGTCGACATTGATCATTTCGTCGACTATTCTTTTTCCTACCGCCTTTCATCCCCGCCTCCGTCATTTCCCTCACGCCGTGCTTTGATATGGACACTGACCGAGCGAGACTGTTAGTTCGCCTTCCGGTGTCCGGAAACTGGGAAACGGCTGTCAGAGAACGAGTAGCAAGTAGGTACCGAAGATCCTTCTGCAAGAGCCGACGGACCCTGGCCTGACTGGCTGGAATGAACCATGACACGGTCCATGGAACCGGGCGCCGAGGAGGTGCCCCAGATCGCCTCTCCCACATTAGGTTTTCCTGTCTACATCTCCTTTGTCATACCCGGGCCTGACCGGCCCATCCCCTACGCGCCCGCTCGGCGGCCAAAGGCACCGCTAATCTGCAAGCGAAGCTCGCGCTAAAGCTAATCCGCCGCCGGTGTCCGCGGCGCGACATCGCCACCACCAGGAGTCGTTCCGCAGGCCTGCGCACTACTGCGCACAGGCAATGGACAGTTTTAGCTGTGCGTACGCAACGGCTTAGCGTACGCAAGGAGTTTGCGGGGACGGTAGCGCGCATGTGCAGAACGCAAGCGCAAGCCCTGCGTCTTGCGTGCGTACGCTAGCCAGCGCACTTTGCGTTGCGGCGCTTGCGTGGCTTGCGTACGCTAACGTTGACAAGATGGCGGCGCCCTGCTCGCCCGCTTCGGAATGAATACATGTCGTCTCGCTCAAATGGTAGCGGTTCGCTTTTATTTCGCCTACTCTTGCCCACACGTAGCGGTATAAGTGATAACTAGCCCCTGTTTTTCAGATAATTTGGCGATTTTCAAGCTCCTAGGCCTAACTAAATGCAGTGTGTTTTCCTCGAAGCAACGACACCTGGCGAAGCAGTTTTCTAGGTTTTATACCCCTGTCACACGGCCAGTTTCAATCACCCTCGAGTCGAGGGTCTTCGAGATTTTCAATCGCCATCGAACTCGCCGCTGCTACACGGCAAATCTCAATGGCCATTGAAATGGTTCTCGTGTCTTACGCCATGGATGTGTGGCGCCAGAATCGCTACTTTGGATTTTGCAAAATTAACAAAAATATTTGATAAATGTATACTAAATGCTGAACTACACGCATACGCGAAAGTCGTTCAAAACCCTTTTAATTGCACGTACGCGACGGACATATGCAGACACTGCTGTAGCCACTCTAATACAAGACGAGCCAAAACCCAGCCAATCCAACTGCGTCGGAGCGCTGCTTCGTCAGGCTTAAGACCTGGGAAATCGCCATGATATCTGAAAAACAAGAGCTATTTGTCTCTTGAAACCTTATGCGAGGGTAAGAATGGGAAAATCGAAGGCGAATACAACAGCTTAGAACACGATATTGCTTTGAGGGATTAGCGACGAAGCTGTTATCGCTGTGAAGCGGGCGGGCAGGGTGCCGCCACGTTGTCACCGTTAAGTACGCAAGCAACGCAAAGATTGCAACGCAAAATTAATGCGCTTAATGCGCTTAAAACAAGTCTAATATAATTGTAAAATAATTTTACAGACTGCTTGCATTAAATTTTATGCGAATAATGTTTGTTCGTGTTTTTGCACCGTGAATGTGTCGTGTACGAAAGTGCGCTTGGCGCCGCTCGAAGCAACGCTAGCAACCTTGGGCAGCGCTCGAAGGCCCTCGAAATCTCGATGGAGTTCTGCGCTACTCCGTTGACTCGATAGGCTATTGACTCGATGGCCATTGAAACTGCCCTTGTGGCAGCGCTCGATCGCCTTTGATTCGATAGACTATCGGTTCGAGGGCCATCGAAATGCCCGTGTGACAGGGGTATAAGTCGGTTCTTACATTTTCTTCGGTAGGCATAGTTTTTCTTCTTGGAACAAAAAAAAAGGCTCCCAATGCACTCACCCTAGTTATCAATAATCACGGATGAAATTTTCTTCAACCGAGCGTTGATGTGCTTTGACGTCTTGTTGCTAGATGGCGCTATTGTTTACGTTTTCGAGTGAGGGACGCTACGGCACGGCCAGATAAAGCTATACTTCGGAGCGGACAGCGTAACGCCCGCAGCGCCGTAGCGCTTTGCGTACGCACAGCTAAAACTGTCTAATGTCGTCTCTGAAAATCCGCCGCTCGCCAGTCAATCCGCTTTGCTTGTCATTTTAATGGCCGCGTGAATGTTTCCCTGCCGACGGGCCCCCTAGCACCAAAGGGAATTATTAATGCGATCGGAAGCTGGAGCCTGGACAGTCTGTCTGATAAGCGTGCGTACATCAACCTTTACACAACTAATAAACTGAAATGAATCGCCACCATTGGCCAGAACCTTTCTACCAGACCAGAGGGCAGCAGGTTTAAGACGGTATATATAAAGAAAAAAAATTGAATGCAGATGCCACAACTCGTAATGCCGACATTACTGCGCACAAAAAAAGGACTTTGTCCGGGAACTTTCTCATTAACAGCTAGCGCTGTAAAAAATGAAAGACGCCGCCCGTTTAAGCATGATCGGCCGATCATTGAGCGCGTTAACCAAAAAACACAACAACAATAATATCCGGGTAAATATCGTCATAACGCAATAGCAATACGGGGAATAATTTAGAACGAGTGGACATTTTTCAACCCCATAGAAATCCCAGTTCAGAGGCGTTTCCCTCCATTCCTTATTCACCCCTCTAATTTTCTCCCCGCATTTTGGCTCCACCAGAAATGCGGCCGTCGAGCCCGGAAAAGAGCGTTATACGTCGCAGAACATTAGCAGCCCCAAGCTACGTGAACAGAATAAGGCGTGCAGTGAGCTAAACAGAACACGATCGCAAAGATCTACGTCGTCTTGACACGAGTTGTATATGCATCTCTCACCGCATCGTTCAAAGCTGGGTGCGGTGAGCGGTATACAGACATACATGTGCGCAAGCGAAAACCAGACCGCGACAGAATCGGTGACGTAGGAGTCAGCGCCGTAACTCGTTTACTCCACGCTGTCGCTTATGCGCCGATCGAGGCAAATCAGCTTTCAAGACTACCACGACCACCACCCTCGGGAGGTTGGTCCCAGTCTCAGCCGCGCGCCCAAATGGCCTCTTCTCGGCACTCGACAGGGTCGACCGACGTCACCGCGCACTGCTACCGTAAGGCAGTGCAATTCTGTTTTATTATTTTTTTTTTTGCAATCACGGCGAGCGACGTTGGCGCAGGAGCCAGCTCGCGCGCGCGGCGCTTATCTGTGGCGGCGATCGGCGCGTTCGCTGGTTCAGCAGCGGCGGCGCGATAGCCAACGGGGAGCGGGACACGTGGGCCGCCTTTCCTCCGCTCGCATTGTTGCCCGCTTATCGCAGCCGGCAACCGAGAGAGCAGATACGGGCAGCCCGAGAGGAAAAACTGCCGCAAGAGACCGGTATCGCGTGCGCAGCCACCACGCGTGCCGAGCAGGAAATGGCCCCGCCCGCGAGATGCCGGCGCAGATAGCGCCGTCGGCCGCCGCCGAGTCGCCCCCAGGGAAGCGGCTGCCGCTGCCGCCGACTTTCGCTGGGCGCGTGCTTTTTTGCCACCCCTCCCCGTCATATCGTCTTTCTATTTCCGGCATCCTGTTGACTGTGGCGCTGGCTTCGATATGTCCGCTCCGATTCGACACCGACTGCCGCTTGACGAAGCCTGATATGTAAACGAGAAGAAAAAAGGGAACAGAATGAAGAACATAGAAGCGGCAGGCCAGTCCGCCGTCCGCTTTAAATGTTCGCGCCTCAGGTGTCGCCACTAGAACAGGAGCCACGCTTTACGTGGTGCGAAGCATGAAAAGGAACGAGGGACTGCAAGAAAAACTTTCAGTACCGGGGTTCGGATTTGCATTGGTCCTGGTACGAAAGTTCGATCCGCGCTTGGCCGGCGTTGGCATCGCTTGCCAGTCGGGAATCGATGAGCCGGTGCAATCTGCCCATATCTCTTCTCTGCAAGCGACTGCATCATGTCAGACTACTCCACTAAGTTGTCTCGTTTGCAACGGGACCATGAAGGTAGGAAAAAAAAAAAAACCCCGGCAATGTGCTCAACACTGAACACAGGCCCACCTTATTATACCTTGTTCTCAGATGAAAACCTGCCCGTGACAGTGATAAAACTGATTGGCACGTTGCAATATTCTCACGCGGACAAGAACTCACTGGATGATACACACTAACCGACCGATGATCTCTATCGCTACCTTCGCACTTGAAACAAAGGATACGACGGCTCACTCGGGAATACATTATTCCTACACTCGACCGCATGTTCCCAGTTGTTGGGAGGGCTGACTTGTGACTGCGCTAGATACGTCGTCCGCCACGCATCCAAGTGCGCTCTTTCCCCACGGCCCGCAGCAGGCCCCATGCAAATACCTGCGCGCAGATGCTGAAGAGACGGGACCGGCATCCGCATCGGCGAAGCCAGTCTCGAGGCGCCCGAAATTAAACTCCAAATTCCGAGGGTGCTCTCGCAGTGCTCCGAAACCGGTTGCCTGCGTGCGGTGGTGCGCTCGTCCGGAGAAAGCACGTGCGTGGCAAGAGTGGGCTCCCGATTGGAACATAATGCCTCCGCTTATCTCCTCTGCAATCCACACTGACGCGTGTTTTTTGCGTTGCACTGCTGCCGGCGCACGTGCGATCGGAGGTGTTGACGTTTTCATCGCCTCACCGCGCGATTTTCCAGGTCAGCGAAGCCGCACTGCCGCCACCACCACGGCGGGCCCTCGGTGGTCCCGTTGACCCAGTATCGGGCGTTTCGGCGCCCGTGTCCACGTCGCTGCTGCCTCGCGTCCCTGGGGGATGCGAAATGAGTCACCTCACGCGCGCGGGCTGGTCATTAAATATCGATGCGCACCCCCACACACCCGAAAGCACGCCGGCCGGCCGAGGGCCCTCCGCGAACCAGTTTTCCCCGGTGCCTCCTCGTAAACACGAGCACACAAGAGCAGCCTGCAAACAAAGCGTGCGCAAATGTCCCTCTTCGACCCTTTATGGGTCCTCCACTGCGGCGTCGGCCAAACGCTCGCACGAGCCATGCATGCCGCTGCGAAGCTGTGGCCGCGGGCTCATCGCAAGGAGACGATGAATGCAGTATTTGTCAACAGGAGGACGGAAGGCTTTCGATCCGACTACGTCAACTACAAAGCATAATGCAAACCGTGCTGATACTGCCTTAAACGTCCCTATGTAGTAAACAAAATTGGAGGGGACACTTTAGCTCCGCCTTAAGGCTACGACGCGATAGCGTTAATCGGTTAATGGCCATATATGATGAATTGGTCATTCTCTACGTTACATTCATTGATCTCTGGGAGTCCGCATATCCCTCCTGGTGCAGCGTTTAAGCGATGCACCACTGTCCTGCGATGACAGGTGCTCCCAGTGGTGGTGGGCCTTGTGCGACCCAGGTCGGTCTTCCCGAGCGACCAATCATTAATTTAATTGCCACGGTGGGCAGTTTTTTCGGGCTATCCAGTGGGTAGGTTGTGATGCCGCCGCAAGGTCACGTGACCCAGGCGGCCCACCTGCATTCTAGGCTGCGCTCTGGGGACAACCTGACAGATCAGATCCATGCCCGTGATTTTTTGCTCACAGCGCCGACGCTGTTACGACTGGGCCTCCCAGCCAGTCACCACTGCTGGGACTGCGACATCTCAGCCTGCTGCCACTGTTGCGCAGAGCTGGGCGAAGACACGGTGAGTCAACGAAACATTTATGCACAGTAAAACCAAGGGCGTAACATTATCGGCACAGTGGCCGAGAACACAACGAGCACACAAAGGGACACGGCGATGAGCCGGGAAAGCCTCTCTTGTCGCCTCTCCGTCTGCTCGTCTGGCACGGCTCGGTTTTTATATCCTCCGGTGACCGCCGCAGCAGCCAGCCGTTCAAACCGCCCAATCAGGTCACGGCACTGGTCAGCGTTTGAATCTGACGAATGGGCGAGAGGAGCTCGGCCGTTCGAAGTTTGCAGCCGGCGAAGCGTCGGTTGAGTCTCGAGCCGGCGCTTGCGAGCAGAGGGGGATACTCCGCCTGGCAGGCTTGGATGGATGGATGGAAACAACTTTAATTAGACGAAAAAAAAAAATCTTCCGTGGTGGTGCCCTATTGGTCCAGGCTTGGATGAATCATGCTGCAAGCCGCGACATGTCCGAGAGTCCAGGCTTGCTTCGCGCAATGGCGGGCGCACGGCGCTGGCTTCCACGGATGCCAGCGGAATATGCCAGCGGAATGCGTGCTCGGGCATAACAACGCCGACACAGGATTTTTCTGGTGAACGGAGTGCTTAACGCCGTCGCGTCAACAGAAACAGTAATACAGGAAGAAACGCAACAGCTGGGGAAATTTAACAACCAGGAAACTTTGCAAACAGCCGGCGCGAACGCGAGCTAAGAAAACAATCGCAACAGCGGGGAAAATGTAAGCAAGAAATTCTTTTTTTTTTACTCGTTCAACCACACTTCCAAATAGCTTACTATACGTGTCATACCAGCTGCCTAACGATCATCGACGGGACCAGATTTATTTAAATAACCCAGCTCCAGGTGCACTCTACGGTTGTCAGGGTGGTAAGACGGGACAGCTGTGTAAGGACATGCCATAATCTCGCGACAGGAACGGGCGGGCACTGTGCGAGGACGGAAAGGAAGAAAACCAGGGGCGCGCAGATGTCGAAAAAGTTCGAAGCCTGCCGGCAAGCCTACCTTCAGTGACGGATTTCGGTGAGGCCTGCTCTGCGCGGTTGACGTGGCGGAGACATAGGGAGACTCGAGCGCTGGCAAGGACGCGCAGGAGTTTTCTACCGGGAGAAGACACACACCGGCCACGCTACGGGCCAATACAAGGCGCTGCTCTGCTTCGGAGACCCCGGCGAAAAGCGACACTTCAACGAAAGTACCACAAGGACAGTTTCCCTTTTATTTTACTGATTAGGGCGTGGACTCAGGGGCTGTTTAGTTTGGAGACACATCCGAGAGCGTACGGGAAATGTCAGTGTGCCTCCATTCTGCGCACGTACACTTTGCCATTCTGTACACAGCGCTCTTTGTACGCGAATTTGGTCCGCCCGACCACACCACGACAAACTCGAGAAAACAGAACACATGCGAAAAGGTATAATAGGTTTGAGCGGGATTCGAACCCACCACGCCTTTGTGGGGCGCCTTCAGTATAGGTGCTTGAAGCGTGGCACTCTGGGGTCGTTCGCGCCGACGCGAGTAGAGGGCGCTGCTACTCCTTTCACAGCCGGCAGGAGCTTATATACAAAGGGCAATTAGTGCGACATGAACAACGAAACGTTGCTATAAACACTGGCGCTAATTTCGTGCGCAGCGAAGCGCAAGGAGGAAAACAAATATTTACATTTGCATGAATGCACAATATACTCACGAGATGACGAATGTGATACTGCTTGAAAACGCTGCAGCTTTTTCACGTCGAGATCCGCATATCTGCGACGTCCCCGAAAAGCCAATGACGACGCCCCGTGCATCGCGCAATGTGCCTCCTCCGTTTGTCATTGGGTGAGGACGCCGTCCGCGCAGGAGTCAAAAGTCGTCGGTGGCGACGCGCTGTCGTTACACGTCGCAGAACACTTCGAAACGCTTTCCGGCGTTCGAGGAAGCGCCGAGTGAATGGCGCAGCACGGTCGCTTCGATCGAACGCGTAGCAGAGTGCGCGTCCCATGTACTACGCATTCCTCCAGTTCCTGCAGTAAGGGCGTAGCACGGACCGGTTAGTATTTTTTTTTGTAAACTCTTGTTCCTTATTTCTGAATAGTACAAAAAGCATTGTTCAAACCACGTTCCTTTACTTTTAGTTCGCCTCACGTTGCAGGCACCAAGCGACAACGACCTGTGAAAAAGCAGCGACGCTGATGAAGCCCGTCTTGCTAAGAAAAAAAAAAAATCTCCCAGTAGTGCTTACCTTGTTGGCGAGTTCGACCAGCAGCTTTTTTCCTAGCTTCTTAACGCGACCGGCTAATGCAAGCGCCAGGACCTCCGGGCCCTCTATCGGTACTTTCGCATAAGCGCGTTCGCTTCAAGCGAGCGTATCGTCAACTTTCCCGCGTTCACCTGGCCGTGCAGATGTAGAGTATGAGTTCCTCCTACAAACTGTAGGCATGCCTTTCTTTCACTTCTCGACAAACGGAGCGGTACGACACTCCACCCACCTCCTATCCGTCACCTCTACTGCCAACGACCTAAAAGGTTTTAATCCACACCTCACCAACCACTATGTAGTGGCTAGATTGCCGATGCGCGTGCTACATCTGAAGCACAAAAGCATGTTTGTCCTTCGAATCAGCTCATCGGGGCTGACTATACGCGGGCGCAAGCGCCCATGTTCCATTCCAAGCCAGCCTCTGCGCTACCCAGCAGCGCCGTGATGCTAATTTCCCAGATGTAGAAAGGGGTGGAGGGGGGGCACTCCTGGGCGTCTCCAGCGCGCGCCCACCGCGTTCTTGGCACGGACTCCGAGCGCAACAAAGCTCCCTCTCGCGGAGAGGAAACTGGCAGCGGAGCCGAGTCGGCCATGCGAGGCGATAGCGCGGCGGCGATCGCATGCCGTTCTTCTTCGCCGATCGCGGGGTTCACACAATGGAAATCGGCGCCTCACCTTGGATGCTTATCGCCGGTCCCGCACCGAGCCATGACCGCCGCGAGCGATGCTATCGCGATGGCACTCACGACCTTCCCGCCGTTCTCACAGGCCAGCGGACACGCGCGGGGAGAGAGAGAGCTTGGCCTCGCGCGCAGTTTCTCCGGGAAGCGCGACGGCCGGTGGCGGTCCACGCGCGTACGCTGCGCCCCGACCTTGCGCAACTGGGTCGGAAGGTGCATCGGACGGGGCAGCCGCACTGCGCGTGTTACGGAAGCAGCAAGTTTGGATCTACCACGTGGCCATCAGGTCACCTCACTTTCTCTGAAGCAAGCGCGCACGCAGCCGTTGCGTTTCTTAGTTACGGGCTGCATGCATACGCTCACATTGCTTTTAAATAATGCGCACTACACCCGCTACGCAACACTGACACGACGGCAGATGGCGCACACATCTACGAAGAGTTCCCGGCTGTTGCGCCCGTGCTGACGTTTCGGCTCAGTATCGGGTAAGAGGTAGCGCACTTTCTGGAAGTCCCCCGAAACAACTAACTTCATTTAAGGTTACTCAGAGTTATACAGTACTTTAGCTCCACGTTCATAGTTCTCTTAAAGCTGAACTTCTATACGAAGTAAATATATCAACGGCCTTCCTATACGCTATTGAAGGGCTCTGCTTTAATGGCACGCTTTGTAGTACAAAAACCAATACCGGTGTTCTGCGGGCGAGAATAGCGCACGAAAAGGCATCCATCCGCCATTTCTTATTCATGCTACGCGAGATTATTTTTCTTCGCACCACAACGAAGAAATCCAATTATGGTGAAGGGAAAGAGAGCAGTCGCGGCTGAGCTTTCATGCGGCGGGGCACCTCGTCTATCAGCAAGCTATACACAAGAGACAGCACCGGGAGAACAGCAAACGCCGCCACGCTGTATGGCGATGCCTGGTCCGAGCGCAAACTCTCGGGCCTACTCAAATGTCACGCAGGCACGCAGGAAGGAAACCGTGGACACTTGAGCCACGCCGAAGAAACGGGCTTTCTAGGGGAGGCCTCGCGGAGACCCCCCTGACACTTTTTTAAAGCTCTGGAAGGCGTGACGAGGCAAGATTCGTAGAGGTAAGGTGTACAATGCATGTATGCAAGCCCCAGTGTGCAAGCAGGGAAGCAGGGCCCAAAAGCAAGTCCGATGGCCTGGAAACCTTGAAAAAGAGGGAGACAGATGAACAAATCAATGAGGCTAGCGGCTTGTTTATTATTTATTATCAATAAATAAAACAAAAGAGGAAGGAATCAGACAAAAGCACTGACCACGATGCACTACAGAGTGCGCCCAATGCCATGTCAACCGAGTAAGGGACCAGAGGGCGCAGAACCAGAAGTTGGCGAAGACGAAAGTGCAATCTCACGAGTCTCCTGTTGCGCCTTTTCAGCTGATTCACCCGGGTGTCAAACCAGCTTTTTCCCGGGCACTCCTGTTTGTTAAGCGCTGCTCTTAAATCTTCAACGAAAACCGCTTCTGCCATTCGCGAACGCGCACGTCCAGATAGTCGCAGTGCAGAAACTCTACACAGAATGCAGGCCTAACTAAAAGGCCTAATCGACGTGTAGCACGCGGAACGGAGACTCCAGAAAGAGTCAGCACTCCGTTGTCGGCTCCGTTCGCATCAACCAATCAGATTGCTCGGCCAGGAGTGGCACGAAGCGAAGCCAGCCGAGAGTAATCCTTTCCTTTTTCCCTTCGGCTCGACTCGAACGCGCCCGGTGACATTAATGAAACATTAATGACACACAATAACGAAAGTCGATCCAGATGTATTCAGAGATCGGCTACATAAGGAAGTGTACAAACGCGGCAGCACACGATGCGCGGGCCGCCTGTGTAGCGCGGTATCCGTCTGCCGGCGTGAAACTGGCGCACCCGATAAGCACGGACGGCCTCGGGGCCAACACGCGGCATGCCAGGGCGCAGCGGCCGCCGCTGGTGCGAGGCCAATATATTTCAAGCTACAGGAAACGTGGAGAGCGCCAAGAGCAGCTCCTCGAGCTTCAGATAAAGACAGACCGCAGCGCTGAATGACGCTCCCCGCGGCTTATCTCTCGCATTCTCCGCGATAATCCGCCACCGCGGGGCGTTAATCTTCCACGGCTAGCGGGATGCGCAATCACGGGCCCTATAGCTAAGCTAGAGACGAGCTCTTTGGAAGTAAACGGTCTCCTCTCCAGTGGCAGCCTGCAAGGCGTGCCCAAGCATCCCGGAGGTCGTGCAAGGCCTGATATCGCCGCTCGGTTCGACTTGGAACAAGCTCCGATAATGCTTTGCTCACCGCCTATACACGGCAATGTCCTGTACTAAGCGGGCCGCTCTAGCATCCTGATGAAGTTGGCAGCGAGCTGCGTCCGTATATGCCTCGTTTCGCTATGGAAAAAGTGCTGACGGAGGTATTTTACTATTTCTGAAATATCCATGCAACGGACGGGGAACCACTTCATGCGTGACAGCGCGCGTTCATAGTTCACAGGCAAGAGAGGAAATTAAGATGAAATCGCATGGCAGACAGTTTGACACACATTGCATAGAACGTAAGCGCTCGGCCGTGTGACATTCCTGTCACTACTCCAACGCGCGCTATAATTGTACACAACGTATTTGCGACCAAACAAGGCACCGAACCTCGTGACGTGCAAGCCGACGTTTCACGCAAATTGTGTACGTCGAAGTGACTCCAAAACGCGGGGGCTTTATAACATGAAACATACTAAGTGGAGAGCCGAGAATAAGCGCATTTAAAAGAACCGTAAAAAAAAAAAAACAAGCCGCCAGAAACAACCTCGTGGAGTTTCTAATAAACCCGCATAAAGCAAACTTGCTGATAGCGATATTTCTCAGCGCACGGTGTGCTGTAATTTCATTTGAGGGGCAGGCAAAACACGCACAACATTAGGCACGGCCTCCGACCCCGCACCGCCGTCGCCACGCAATGCACACGCGTCGAGGGACGCAGCTGTGATGAGCCACAGCACGCACTGAGCCAATCAGAGCACTGCGGGCGAACAGGTTCGGTTATCGCGAGCGTTCAATCACATCGAAGGGAGCTGCATAACGGTCCCCAGAATCCACCAATGGTAGCAACACGAGCAGACTCGCTCGAGCGGCCGGCGGCCAATAAAACGCCTTCGTATTCGCGTTCAGCCGCAATCAACTTTTTGCAACCCTTCTACCAATAAAACAGTGCGCGACTCACCGATCGCGAGATTTCACTAGGTAGGAAAGAAAAGCCGGCTGGTGCATCCACGTCAGCCGCCTTATCGCGACATCGGCCCCTGCGAGACCGGGCATTCGCGGCCGCTTATCTCTGCACCGCCTGTCGCGACTCTTCTCGCGAGCCCAGCGCGGCCAAGATTATCGGGCAACCAATCTCTGCGTCGCACCTAATCCTCGGGGTTGTCCTTATTTTTGACTTCACCCCCCTTTCCTCTCAAGGGGTTTCTTCCGCGGGCGCATTTTTCTCTCTCGCTCTCTGATCTGCGTTTCTGCGAGCGTCGCCGGGAACGAGGAAGGCGGCGCGTCAACCCGGGACACGCAGGAAGAGGGAAAATAAGAGCGCGCCTCGCCGCAGCGGCAGCAGCCCCTCTATCGCGCAGATTACGACGCGATAGCGCGAAACACGGGCGTCGCCAGCGGCGCCTGCGCACCTGGCGCCTGCGCACCGCGCAACGCCTCCTGGCGTCGACCGTCTTCTTTCGCCTCGCAGAATAGCCGATTTCTGGTCCTTTGTTTAATTGGCGCGGCCCGTTTTCGGACTTTCTGCAGCGCAGGAGGAGGCCACACGCAGCGATGGAGGAGGGGGTGGACACGCGTTGCCGTGTTCGTGCAACGAAAAGCTCGGTGCGCGTATATGCAGTACAAAAGGCGGCAGCACCGCCGGCGCCGGATGCAGGGCGCCGTTGCAGCGTTTGCAGTGGGCGCACAGCGCGGAAGCGCGGCGCGCGCTTTTCTTCGGGGTGGAGGGACGGAAAAACGCTTGAGCGGCTAAGCCGAGGATAGCAGCGCCCACGGAGAACCCCGGCGCTCGCGTGAGAGCCCGTCCGACTCGGTCTGGATAGAGTAAATCGTGGCGATAAGATCACTACCAGAGAGAGAGAAAACACGAACAAAGCATTCGATGTTTGTGCGTTTACGACCGGCGTGGCACCGAGCCACTTTCCACTTCTAGTCGCAGATGAGCACCACGTCCGATGCGTATGGACGCAGTCCTACCGTGGGCATATCAGTCGTCTTGGCTCTCAGTCAAGCGCGCTGGCAGGTAATGTTGAACGTATTCTGCTCTTGGCACCAGTCATATACTTCAGTTCTCAAATAAGTTGGCAGGGAATACG